>NC_086106.1:6992500-7282500 GCF_963921235.1 Mobula hypostoma
GGTCTTTAAAGCAGTCCTACTGTATCGGTCCTGATGAAGGGTTTCACCCCAAAACATCGACTGTTTACTTTTTCCCCGTTGATGCTGCCTGGCCTGCTGAGTTCCTGCAGCATTTTGTGCGCATTACGTTGATTTCCAGCATCTGCAGGTTTTCTCTTATTTGGCCTCTGCCATTCCTTTTGGGTTCATCAGCTGCATGGAGAGGGTGAGCCCACAACATAGGCAACCTTGCTCTCCGTATCGTACGGCCCTGGCTTAGATACTGTTTTATGTACCACATAGACAGCTAGGACACAACAGCCATGGTCAACCCTGACTAACAGAGGGCCCCATAGGCGTTCAGAGAAGTTCTTCTGCGCACCAATGTTGTAACGTGTGGTTCTATGAGTTACCCTCAGCTTGAACCTGCCTGGCCATTCACCTCTGACCCCTCTCACTAACAAGGAATTCGACCCACAGAGATGTCACTCACTGGATGTTTTTATTCTGTTTTTTTCCACCCCATTCTGTGTGAACTCTCGAGACACATGTTCTTGAAAATGCCAGGAGATAAGCAATTTTAGAGATACTCAGGCCACCCCATCTGGCACCAACAATCATTCCACATTCAAAGCCACAGATCACATTTCTTCCCCATTCAGATATTTTGTCTGAACTACCACTGAAACTCTTGACCAGGTCTGCATGGTTTGCTCCATTGAGTTGCTGCCACATGATTGGCTGATTAGATATTTGCAATAACGAGCAGGTGTACCTAATAGAGGGGCCACTGAGCGTACGCCTGAAATTCATTTACAATCAACTGTCTCCCTCCTCAGTTCATTCCCAGAAGCCTCTGGTGCTTTTTGACCATGAAGTTCTTCAAAGCAGAGCCGGGAATAAATCTGGATTTCCAGACACAGGTTCCTGAAGATAGTTCAATGTCATCTCGAGTACACAAGTGTAAAGGAGAACAAAATAATTGTTACTCCAGAAACCAACGCTCCACAAAATGGAGCATTTCGGTAGCGTCACACATCAAAGTTGCTGGTGAATGCAGCAGGCCAGGCAGCATCTCTAGGAAGAGGTGCAGTCGACGTTTTGGGCCGAGACCCTTCGTCAGGACTAACTGAAAGAAGAGCTGGTAAGAGATTATCGGTAGCGAGTGGTTAGCACAGCGGTTTACAGTGCTGGCGACACAGGTTCAATTCCCGCCGCTGCCTGTAAGGAGTTTGTACGTTCTCCCCGAGACCGTGTGGGTTTCCTCCGGGTGCTCTGGTTTCCTCCCACAGTTCAAAGGCATACCGGTTGGTAGGTTAATTGGTCCCGTGATTAGGTTAGGGTTAAACTGGGTGGTTGGGTTGCTGGGCAGTGTTGCTGGTAGGGCCTGATCCACACTGCATCTCAGTCAATAAATAAATTAATCATAAATACATATCACAGGCCCTCAAAGCCAAAGCCAATTTATTACCAAAGTGTAGATAGTCACCTTATACTGCCTTGAGATTTATTTTCTTGCAGGCATTTACACGAAAATGAAGGAATACAATGGAATCTATGAACAAGGAAAGACTGACAAACAAACAAAGTGAACAAGGAAAGACAAACTGTGCAAATAAAAAATAAATAATTCTGAGAACATGAGTAGTAGTGTCCTTGAAAGTGAGTCTAAGGTTGTGGAAGCAACACACATCAAAGTTGCTGGTGAACGCAGCAGGCCAGGCAGCATCTCTAGGAAGAGGTACAGTCGACGTTTCAAGCCGAGACCCTTCGTCAGGACTAACTGAAGGAAGAGCTAGTATGAGATTTGAAAGTGGGAGGGGGAGGGGGAGATCCAAAATGATAGGAGAAGACAGGAGGGGGAGGGATGGAGCCAAGAGCTGGACAGGTGATTGGCAAAAGGGATATGAGAGGATCATGGGACAGGAAGCCTAGGGAGAAGGAAAAGTGGGAGGGGAGAAACCCAGAGGATGGGCAAGGGGTATAGTGAGAGGGACAGAGGGAGAAAAAGGAGAGAGAGAAAGAATGTGTGTATATAAATAAATAATGGATGGGGTATGAGGGGAAGGTGGGGTATTAGCGGAAGTTAGAGAAGTCAATGGTCATGCCATGGAGTCAGTTCAGAGTTGGGGTGAGTGAAGTTATCCACACTGGTTCAGGAGCCTAATGTGTTGAATCAATTCAGAGTTGGGGTGAGTGAAGTTATCCACACTGGTTCAGGAGCCTGATGGTTGAAGGGTAATAACTGTCCCTGAATCTGGTGGTGTGGGATCTAAGGCTGCATCACCTCCTGCCCAATTCTACTACCGAGAGCATGGCCTGGATGGTGGGGGTCCTTGAGGATGGACGTTGCTCACTTGTGGCTGTGTTCTTTGTTAAACCGACTACAGCCGGAAGATGGACAGCTTTGGAACACCGGCCAGAGGCGGATACATAAGAGGATCTTACATGGGCTCCTGGATGAAAGAAAAATGGACAGCCATGTTTAGATTGATCTTAGAGTAATCTGAAAAGTTAGACCATAAGATATAGGAGCAGAAGTGGGCCATTCAGCCCATCGAGTCTGCTCCGCCATTCAATCATGGGCTGATCCAATTCTTCCAGTCATCCCCACTCCCCTGCCTTCTCCCCATACCCTTTGACGGCCCAGTTGGTACAACGTCGCTAGCTGAAGCTGTACTGCTCAATGTTACATGCTCGTTTCATGAAGAGTTGACATCTCTCAGTCTCCTTCTTCTATTCTGATCCTTTGAAGTCAACATTGCAAAGGTTTCATTGATCAGACTCCCCCATCTCCTCACCTGGTCCCCGGATACATCACGTAATGGATAAGACCAGAGGGTCGTGCTCTTACCCCTGAACCTGATAGCCTTGGGTTCACATCCTCCCAGGGGACTTGATGCTTGAACCCAGGTGGATATGCAGCCATGGAGTCCAGCCTGAGTTATAAGGAGAGACTGGAAAGGCTGGGACAAAGCAGACTGGGGGGAGGGGTGACTTGACAGAGGTCTAGAAAGTCATGAGGGACATTGATAAAGTAGATACTGGCCTCGTCTTTTTGACGGAATAGGTTGAGTCTAAAACTAGAAAGCTGATGGGGGAAATGATTTAAAAGTGGGCCTGAGGGGCTGGGTGTTATATCTTCCATCTTAGCTTAAGGTTCAAAGTTCAAAGTAAATTTTATTATCAGAGTACAGATATGTCACCTCATACAACCCTGAGGTTCATTTTCCTGTGAGCATATTCAATAAATCTATAGAATAGTAACTATTGGACGAGTTCACGGCGCTAGCCAGGCGTCAGAGAACATTTCGGGAGTGCAGTGTTATGTGTTTCACTGGAATGGGGCTGCACGAGGACATATCCGATCAAAACTTCTCCATGGACGGCTTCCAGACCGTTCCAGCTGACCGGAAGTGCACTGAGAGCGGTAAGCGTAAAGGAGTTGGGCGCTTACTGATCTGGTTAACAACAGATGGTGCAATCCGGGTCATATTACGATTGAGGAACGTGTTTGTAGACCGGATATTGAACTTTTTACTGTTGGACTTCAGCCATATTCCACCGAGATACAACACTGGGTGGCACGGGAGGTCGTTCCTGCCTGTGGCCATCGAACTTGCAGCTCCTCCCGTGGAGGGTCAGACACCCTGAGCCAATAGGCTGGTCCTGGAATTATTTTCCATCTGGCATAGTTTGCATTTTGTTGTTTGTTTGTGGTTTTTGTATTGCTATATTTACGTTCTATTCTTGGTTGGTGCGGCTGTAACGAAACCCAATTTCCCTCGGGATCAATAAAGTATATCTATCTATCTATCTATCTATCTATCTATAACAGAATCAATCAAAGATCAACCAGAGTGCAGAAGGCAACAAATAGTGCAAATGCAAATATAAATAATTAGCAATAAATAACAAGAACATAAGATAAAGAGTACTTAAAGTGAGATCATTGGTTGTGGGAACATCTCAATGGATGGGCAAGTGAGTGTAGTTATCCTCTTTTGTTCAAGAACCTGATGGTTGAGGAGTAGTAACTGTTTTTGAACCTGGTGGTGAGAGTCCTGAGGCTCCTGTACCTTCTACCTGATGGCAGCAGAGAGAAAAGAGCGTGGCCTGGGTGGTGAGGATCTCTGATGATGGATGCTGCTTTCCTACGGTGCTTTTGGTCACTATGGACAAGTTGAAATGAAAGGCGTGTTTCTGTGCTGTGTAACTGGAGAAATCTAAGGCTCTGTCAGTGGAAAAATGTCAGGTGGGGCCCCAATCTCTGATATACAAGATCCACTGGGACTAGTTCAGGAAGGAGTGGGCGAGCTTTCTCAGTGCCCTGACCAACAATGCCCCATTCGAACAACAGAAGAATAACAAAGCTGTCACGGTGAAATTCTGTGTGTGTCACAGCAGTGATATTTCATCCTCTGTCGGGCTTCAGCCCCATTCCTCCAGGAGCAATTCCACATTTAAAAAAGCATGAAGGATTTCTGTGTAATGCTTCAAGAGAATCACAAACTTGCTGTTGTGGTTTGGGGGCTTGCGTGCCTCAGTGACCCGGAGAGCTATGCCGGCTGGGGTCAGGGCTTTGTGCTTTGGCTCTTGGTAGGGTCACCCATGACAAACAGGTCAAAGGGCAGAGGCCAGACTGAGGGTGGGTCACCAGTCGTCCAGGTTCGGGGGCTCAGCTCTGGGCTAACAACCCTGATTGGTCAAACAAAACTGTTACGGAAACAGCAGTGAGGAATCCTTCTACATCTGAGTGTGTCGGTATCCCTGAGTCTCCAGCTGGGACTTACATGGCTGACAGGAGTGAAAACCGAGAGGAAGCTACCGACATGATGAAGGAAGCCCTGAACATCGCCAGAGATGGAGGACCTTCATTGCTGCCCTAAACACCAGTGACATAACAGGCAAAAGAGGTTTTGAATAACCCTAACTCCTGCTCCACGGTTCTTGGTGTAAAACCAGGATCGATTTGAAGGCTGGTATTTATGTCAGTATTGTACTTGGTTTATTATCGTCACGTGTACTGAGAGTCAGTGAAACTTATCTTGTAAACTGTTCATACAGCATCATCATCGTGAGCCGTGTTGTATGACATCATCATTATGTGCCGTGTCGTAGGACATCATCATGTGTCGTGTCATATAACATGGGCGATCATGGTGACCGTGATTGTTCTTGGCGAATTTTATCTACATCACCTTCTTCTGGGCAGTGTCTTTACAAGACGGGTGACCCCCAGCCATTATCAATACTCTTCAGAGATTGTCTGCCTGGTGTCAGTGGTCACATAAGCAGGACTTGTGATCTGCACTGGCTGCTCGTACGACCATCCACCACCTGCTCCTATGGCTTCACGTGACCCTGATTGGGGGTGGGGGGTGAGGAGGGGTTGCTGAACTCCTTGCCATTTCTTATTTTAACTTATAATAATCTTTCATGTTTTGCTCTGACCACGTGGCCAAGTGGTTAAGGCTTTGGACTAGCAACCTGAAGGTCGTGAGTTCGAGCCCCAGCCGAGGCAACATGTTGTGTCCTTGAGCAAGGCACTTAATCACACATTGCTCTGCGATGACACCGGTGCCAAGCTGTATGGGTCCTAATGCCCTTCCCTTGGACAACATTGGTGTCATGGAGAAGGGAGACTTGCAGCATGGGCAACTGCTGGTCTTCCATACAACCTTGCCCAGGCCTGCGCCCTGGAGAGTGAAGACTTTCCAGGCGCAGATCCATGGTCTCGCAAGACTAATGGATGCCTTTACTATTGCTCTGTCCTGCTGCTGGACAACAACACATTCCATGACATATGACACAGATAATAACCTGAAGTCTGGAGAACAACATTTGAGGAGCAGGAGCAGAGTTCTAAGTACATTTATAAAAGTTCAAAGATATAGAGGTAAGAGAAAATGGAATGAAGATACTTGAGGGAGAGTAAGGTAGAAGGAGGTGGCAGGAAGCTACAGAGAAGGACGTCCCGACAGGGACCAGCAGGCTCTAAGATTGTGGATATTCAGCGTTGACAGGCAGACCACGCGAGGGAAGGTCGCGGATCTGATGCCTGACCCCTGTTTCTCTTGCTGACCCTGCTCTGCGCTTCCATTCCCTGCTTTATTTCAGCTCGGGTGAGGCGTGAGCCAGGCTGAGCGGGCACTGGTTCACCGACCACCTTCAGAGAGCCACCCCCAGGAGCAGGGAACAGAAAAGAGTCTCATCTAAGCCAGTCAAGGTAAAGGATACATATGTCACCATATACAACTGTAAGATATATATACATATAGATGCCTTAACCACTTGGCCACACGTTGGCATGTATTGGCGCGTGGCCAAGTGATTAAGGCATCGGTCTCATGATCTGAAGGTCGAGAGTTTGAGCCCCAGCCGAGGGAACGTGTTGTGTCCTTGAGCAAGGCACTTAATCACACATTGCTCTGCGACGACACCGGTGCCAAGCTGTATGGGTCCTAATGCCCTTCCCTTGGACAACATCGGTGGCGTGGAGAGGGGAGACTTGCAGCATGGGCAACTGCCGGTCTTCCATACAACCTTGCCCAGGCCTGCGCCCTGGAAACCTTCCAAGGCGCAAATCCATGGTCTCACGAGACTAACGGATGCCTGTATATACATGAAAGTAGTGCGAAAGGAAGTGAGGAAGAGAAATCAGATGGTAGAAGGGAAGAAGCAGTTCCTGAATCGTTCAGGTTCCTGTACCTCCTCCCTGATGGTAGCATCTAGCAATGAGAAGACATCGAGGGCGTGTCACTATTGTCAATACAAGGAAAGGGTGCAGCAGCCTGGAGATGGAGGCATTGTCCTTCAGCCAGAGCTGTTCTCTGATTAAACAGGAGGGATCTCTCAGTGGATATCGCAGCAAAGACAACGGTCGGGATCGCTAGTCTTTAGACCTTGATGATGCTGAGAGACTTAAAGCTCGGTGAGGGTTAACAACAGATCCAGTTTCACCTATTTCCCCCTGTTAAGCCTTGAATCTAAGAGTTTCCTGAAAAACATCACATTAAATGCTGAGTTAATAGCATGCTTAAATCAAATCCGATTGAAATATCTACAGAGTTGGCCTTTGGCCCTCCTCGCGATTTGTCCTTGGCCCTTGACCTTTGATCTCCCCTTGACTTGCCCTTGCCCGTGCCCTTTGACCTTCCCCCTGGGTTTAGCCTTTGATCCTTCCTCCAGGGCTAACAACTAAGAAATATTCTCCGCAGTAGCACTATGAGGATCCGTCACCCCAGCAACAGCTAAGAGCAGCCTTGATCGTTGCCGATGGCAACTGCACCAGCCGAGCTTTGCTGGCTCTGTTTTAGAAACCTCGAGTCTGCTGTGTTCCGCATTTTAAGCAAGGCTCTGCAAGCTAATTAAAGCAGCCGCCACACTCGCACTAACTGCGCATTCCTTCGGAGCTGTCTGTGAAGAAAGGAAGTCCGTCCATTCCAGGGTCAGGAGTGCCAGGTCTTTTGCAGTGATTCTCCATGCAGTATATCGGCAGGCTATTCGACTCCAATAGGCTTCATGGCCAAGCACAAGTGTGCACACACACACACACTCACTCGTACATATACACTCTCTCACACACACACACCCACACGCACTGTCTTTCTCACACACACACACACTCTCTCTCTCACACACACACACTCTCACTCAGACACACACACCCACACACTCTCCCTTTCTCTCTCACACACATACCCGCACACACTCTCTCTTTTGTACATACACACTCTCTATCACTCAGACACACACACGCCCACAAACTCTATCTCTCTCTCTCTCTCACACACACACACTCACTCGTACATATACTCTCTCTCGTACACACACACCCACACACACTCTGTCTTTCTCACACACACTCTCACACACATACACACACTCTCACTCAGACACACACACCCACACACTCTCCCTTTCTCTCTCACACACATACCCGCACACACATTCTCTCTCTTGTACATACACTCTCTCTCTCACACCCACGCACACTCACTTAGATGAACACACAGGTTCGTGCTCACGTGTGCACAGACACACACACACACACACTCTCTCTCTTGCACACACACACAAGGCACGTGACGTGCCGACTCCCAAGATGCCAACCTTCCAGCATGAATTTGTCCACAGCATAGAATCATACAGCAAGCAGGCAGGCCATTCAGCCCACAACATCCATGCTATCCAGTGGATACCCAGTTACATTAATTCCATCTTGAAGCTCATGGTCAGCTGCCTTCCATATGGAGATAATTCAAGTGCCCATCTGCATACTGCTGAAGTGCTGTCAGGGTCTCTGACTGCACCATTGTCTCAGGTTGTGCATTTCAGGTACCAGGGCTCTCTGGATGAAGACCACCCCCTCCCGCCCCACCTGGAGCCCCTCTCAGACTCTCCCCTTTCTCTTAAATCCATGTCCCCTAGTTTTAACAATCTCTGGTGGGGATACGCCTTTACTAACGGAGCTGTGAGACGCTCCTTCCCCCCGCTAGCCTGCAGGTCACCCTTGGAAAAGGTGTAACACCTGCTTAGTCCCCTGATCGGGGTCACGTGAAGCCGTGGGAGCAGGTGGTGGATGGTCGTGCGAGCAGCCGGTGCAGATCACAAGTCCTGGTTATGCGACCACTGACACCAGGCAGACAACCTCTGAAGAGTATTGATCATGGCTGGGGTCACCCGTCTTGTAAAGACACTGCCCAGAAGAAGGCGATGGCAAACCCCTTCTGTAGAAGAACTTGCCAAGAACAATCATGGTCATGGAAAGACCCCGATCGCCCACGTCCTACGACACGACACAAAACAAATGGTTACACAAACATCTGGAGAACCACAGCAGGTCATCTACGGTGGGGAATAAACCGTCAACGTTTCAGGATGAGACCCATCAGGGCGGAAGAAAGTTCTAAAGAAGGATCCCAGCCCAAGACGTCAGCTGTTTGTTCCTTTCCGTAGACGCTGCCTGACCTGCTGAGTTCCTCCAGCATTGTCTGTGAGTCATTTATTTATTGATTGAGACACATCGTGGAACAGGCCCTTCCGGCCCTTTGAGCCACACCGCCCAACAATCCCCTGATTCAATCCTAGCCGAATCACCGGACAATTCACTCGTCAATTAACCCACCAACCGGTACGTCTTCGGACTGTGGGAGGAAACCAGAGCACCCAGAGGAAACCCACACGGTCACGGGGGAGAACGTACAAACTCCTTACAGGCAGTTGTCGGAATTGAACTCGGGTCGCCTGTATGGTAAACTGCTGTGCTAACCACTACGCTACTCTGCTCCCCCATAAGAGGCAAGGACAGGGTTAGATAGTCTTTCCTTCAGGGTGGAGATGTCAAATAGTAGAGAGCACAGCGTTAAGGTGAGAGGGGCAAAGTTTAAAGACGTATGAGGTAAGTTTTGTTTTACATGGAGCGGCAGCTGCCCAGAGCACACTGGCATTGCTGAAGGCAGAGCAGGGGTTCTCAAATTTTTTTTTGTGCCACGGACCAATGCCATTAAGCAAAGGGTCCGTGGACCCCTGTGGTAGAAACAGACACAATAACAATGTTTAAGAGGCAGTTAGACAGACACCTGAATGGAGGGACATAGTTCGCATGCATGCAGATGCACTATTTAAATTGGCAACACAGATAAAAGTTGCTGGTGAACGCAGCAGGCCAGGCAGCATCTCTAGGAAGAGGTACAGTCGATGGTTCAGGCTGAGACCCTTCGTCAGGACTAACTGTAGGAAGAGCTAGTAAGAGATTTGAAAGTGGGAGGGGGAGGGGGAGATCCGAAATGATAGGAGAAGACGGGAGGGGGAGGGATGGAGCCAAGAGCTGGACAGGTGATTGGCAAAAGGGATATGAGAGGATCATGGGACAGGAGGCCCGGGGAGAGGGAAAAGGGGGAGGGGGGAAAACCCCAGAGGATGGACAAGGGGTATAGTGAGAGGGACAGAGGGAGAAAAAGGAGAGAGAGAAAGAATGTGTGTATATAAATAAATAACGGATGGGGTATGAGGGGGATGTGGGGCATTAGCGGAAGTTAGAGAAGTCAATGTTCATGCCATCAGGTTGGAGGCTACCCAGACGGAATATAAGGTGTTGTTCCTCCAACCTGAGTGTGGCTTCATCTTGACAGTAGAGGAGGCCGTGGATAGACATGTCAGAATGGGAATGGGACGTGGAATTAAAATGTGTGGCCACTGGTTATTTATTTATATACACACATTCTTTCTCTCTCTCTCCTTTTTCTCCCTCTGTCCCTCTGACTATACCCCTTGCCCACTCTCTGGGCTTCCCCCCACTTTTCCTTCTCCCTGGGCCTCCTGTCCCATGGATCCTCTCATATCCCTTTTGCCAATCAACTGTCCAGCTCTTGGCTCCATCCCTCCCCCTCCTGTCTTCTCCTATCATTTTGGATCTCCCCCTCCCCCTCCCACTTTCAAATCTCTTACTAGCTCTTCCTTCAGTTAGTCCTGACGAAGGGTCTCAGCCCGAAACGTCGACTGTACCTCTTCCTACGATCTGTGGAATTCTCTGCCAATCTGTGGAATTCTCTGCCACAGCAAACTGTTGAGGCCAGTTCATTAGCTATGTTTAAAAGGAAGTTAGATATGGCCCTTGTGGCTACAGGGGTCAGGGGGTATGGAGGGAAGGCTGGGTTCTGAGTTGGATGATCAGCCATGATCATAATAAATGGCGGTGCAGGCTCGAAGGGCCGAATGGCCTACTCCTGCACCTATTTTCTATGTTTCTATGTTTCTATGATGCTGCCTGGCCTGCTGCGTTCACCAGCAACTTTGATGTGTGTTGCTTGAAATTCCAGCATCTGCAGATTTCCTGGTGTCTGCGTGTTTAAGCTGGCATTATGGTTGGCACAGACATTGCGAGCAGAAGGGTCGGTACCAGTGGCGTGCTTTTCCGCGTTGATTATAATTGGAATCCATTTCCCACGTGTTCACGGGCTGGTCGGAAAGCCTCTGAAACACCTCTATTGCAACACTTCCCATCGGTTCCCCGTCCGCCACTGCCTGTGTAAAATACCTCCCCCTCAACCTTCAACTTATCAAAGTACATGCACGTCACCGTATACAAACCCTGAGATTCATTGTCTTGTGGGCACACTCAATAAATCCTTAATAAAAATAACAGCCATAATAGAATATGGGGCCAAAGCCTCAAGATTCGGGGGAGCAGGTTTAGGACGGAGATGAGGAGGAACTGCTTTTCCCAGAGAGTGGTGAATCTGTGGAATTCTCTGCCCAATGAAGCAGTGGAGGCTACTTCGGTAAATATAATTAAGAGACATTTGGATAGATTTTTGCATCATAGGGGTGTTAAGGGTTTTGGGGAAAAGGCAGGTAGCTGGAGATGAGTCCATGGTCAGATCAGCCATGATCTTATTGAATGGCGGAACAGGCTCGACGGGCCAGATGGCCGACTCCTGCTCTTGTTTCTTATGTTCTCATGAATCAATGAAAGACTGCAGCAATTTGGGCGTTCAACCAGAGTGCAGATACAAAAGGTATCTTTTTGCAAATACAGAGAGAAATAATAATAAATAAATAAGCAATAAATACTGAGAACATGGGGTGAGGACTCCAAGATAGTGGGAACAGTTCAGTGAAGGGGAAAGTGAGGCTGAGAGAAGTTATCCCCTCTGGTTCAAGAGCCTTGATGGTTGAGGGGTAGTAACTGTTCCTGAACCTGGTGGTGTGAGTCCTGAGGCTCCTGTACCACCTTCCTGATGGCAGCAGTAGCGAGAGGAGAGCGTGTCCTGGCTGGAAAGCAGGCTGTGGCTCCCTCACCATTTTAATCTGTTTTGCCAACACTACGCTGCTAGGTTAATGACTGCATACAGCTGGGTGTCAAAACCACATTGTGGTTTGTGGCGATCCGTGCTGAAATGAGACCTTGGTTATGTCGCCGGTCTCCTGACACAACAATGAAACCAAAGCAGACACCGCACAGGAGACTCGTAAAATGGAGGTTGTGATATGCAAATTAATTGCCTGAATCGACCAATCAGACCCACTGCTACATTTTCTAGGTGTAGAACAATGCAGGAACCTTTCGACCAAATCAGTCCGGAAGACCATAAGATATAGGAGCAGAATCAGGCCATTTGGCCCATCAGGTCTTCTCCCCCATTTCATCATGGCTGATCCATCTTCCCTCTTTGACCCAATTTCCTGTCTTCTCTCCATATCCCATCATGTCCTGGCTAATCAAGAATCTGTCAACCTCTGCCTTAAACAGAAAAAAGACTTCACCTCCACAGCTGCCTGTGGCAAAGAATTCCACAGATTCACCACCCTCTGGCTGGAGAAATTCCTCTTCGTCTTCTTTCCAAAGGGACAGCCCTCTAGGAAACATCCTCTCCACATCCACTCTATCAAGACCTTTCACCATTCGATAGACTTTAGTAAGATCACCCACTCCTTCATCTGAACTCCAGTGAGCAGAGGCCCAGAGCTGTCAAACGTTCCTTGTGGCGTCAACCCCGCCGGGTCCCAACTTCCCATCTACAGCACATAGCCCTCCACGCTCCATGCCCTCCATGCACTGACTGATGTGCTTCTTGAACTTGTCTTAAACCTTCCTCTGGAAAGTCATTCCGTACCCTTCCCATCCCGTGTGGAGAGGTTGCCCCCTCAGGCCTCTTCTAAAGGTCTCCCCCTCCCCCAAACCTATGCCCCTTCGGTTTGGACGTCTCTACCCTAGACCGTTCCATTTCATCTGCACCTCTCTTCATTTTGAACATTTCTACAAGGTCAGCAGGGTAGTGTGGTGGTTAACACAACGGTTTACAGTACCAGCGACCTGGGTTCGATTCCCACCGCTGCCTGTAAGGAGTTTGTACGTTCTCCCCGTGGCTGCGTGGGTTTCCTCCGGGTGCTACGGTTTCTTCCCACAGTCCAAAAACGTACCGGTTGGTAGGTTAATTGGTCACTGTAAATTATCCCATGATTAGGCTTGGGTTAAATGGGGGGATTGCTGGGCAACGTGGCTCGAAGGGCTGGAAGGGCCCTTCTACTCTGTATCTCAATAAACAGATAAAGAAATTCTCCTTTTTCTCCACCCTGCACCAATCCTCTTATAGTCCCATCAGCTCTTCCCAGAGCCCACCGCACACTCGCACGTTCAGGGCAATTGAATGACCATTTTTGGGTGTAATTAAGGCAGAAGCTTATAGATTATTGATTAGTCGGGGCGTGAAGGGATGGGGGAGAAGGCAGGAGATTGGGGCTGAGAGGGAAAATTGGATCGGCCATGATGAAATGGCAGAGCAGACTCGATGGGCTAAATGGCCTAATTCTGCTCCTATATCTTACGGTCTACTTTACAGCGACCAGCTAACCTACCAACCCTTGCGCCTCCGGGTTGTGAAAGGAAACTGGGGAGGAGTCTTCATTAATATCTAAGCCTTATTGAATATGGATGGTGAAGTGGAGATATGTCTCCATCAAAGGAGGTGTGAGACGCTCCTTCCCTCCGCTAGCCTGCAGGTCACCCTTGGGCGAGGTGTAGCACCTGCTTAGTCCCCGATCAGGGTCATGTGAACCCATGGGGGCAGGTGGTGGATGGTCATAGGAGCAGCTGGTGCAGATCACAAGTCCTGGTTATGCGACCACTGACCCCAGGCAGACAATCTCTGAAGAGTATTGATAATGGCTGGGGTCACCCGTCTTGTAAAGACACTGCCCAGAAGAAGGCGATGGCAAATCACTCCTGTAGGAAATTTTGCCAAGAACAATCACGGTCATGGAAAGACCATGATCGCCCATGTCATGTGACATGGCAAATAATGATGATGTCACACAACATGGCACATAATGATGATGTCATACGACACGGCACGTAATGATGTTGGTGATTACTGACTAACATTACAACCTGGAGATTATCACTCCCGTTGTTAGTGGAAGCTTGCTGTGCACAATCTGACTGCCACCTTTCTGATAAAGCAGCAGGGACTGCATTTCAAAAGTAGTCCATTGGCTATGAAGCACTTCCGAATCTGTTATGGCTGACATACTGTATGTGATGAAATTTATCGTTTTGTGGCAGCAGTGCAGGGCAATACATTAAACAGGATAAATTCTGCAGATGCTGGATATGCAAAGTCACACACACACACAAAATGCTGGGAATTTCAGCAAGTCAGGCAGCATCTATGGAAATGAACAAAACGTCAAAGTTTTGGGAGACTGGAAAGGAAGGGGGAATTCACCGGGATAAAAAGGTGGGTGGAGGGGAAGGAGGATAACTAGGGGGTGATAGGTGAAGCCAGCTAGAAGGGCTGGAGAAGAAAGAATCTGACAGGAGAGGAGAGTGGACCATAGGAGAAAGGGAAGGACGAGGGGAGTGATAGGCAGGTGAGAAGAGGTAAGAGGCCAGAGTGGGAATAGAACAAGTTGGGAAGAGGACGGAATTTTTTTTTTAAACTGGCATCTCCCCTTCCTTTCTAGTCCTGAAGTATGGTCTCAGCCCAAAACATTGACTGTTTATTAATTTCCACAGATGCTGCCCGAGTTGCAGAGTTCCTCCAGCATTTAGTAGGTGTTGCCAAAATTGACCATGAGTTACAATAAGGAATTGGTAAGAAATAAGTACTACAAGAATGCCAATGGGCCGCCTGTTCTGGAATCTGTCGGTGGAGGGGAAGAAGCTGTTCCTAAAACACTGAGTGTGCATCCTCAGGCTCCTGTACCTCCTCCCTGATGGTAGCCATGAGAAGAGGGCACGTCCTGGGTGGTGAAGTCCTGAAAGATGGAGATCTTCTTGAGGTGCCGCGTTTTGAAGACGTGCTGGATGGTGGACCTGACTGAGTGTAGAAACCTCTGCAGCCTTCTTCAATCCGCTCTGGGGGTTTTCTGCAGCTGTGAGAGTCTGATTCAAGTTCACTCCCAAAGCTGCTCCGTCCAGGGAATAAGCAGGCGTTAAATATTTCTGCCCTTGTTATATTCAGGGAAAGGTGACAATATCAGGTGAGTCACTGGCTCCGAGGGAAGAGATTGGTGACGGGGTGAAAATGCCCATCTTGCTTCTTGTGTTGAGGGGAACGTGGAGTGAGAGTATTCTGCAAAAGGCCACCCTTCTGGGGAGGCAGGAAGTTGGGAATCTGCTGGTAGCCGTTCCCCAGCCTTTTCTAGTCCCGACATCCACGGTCTGTTCCTTGTGGAAGCAAATGCAAGGTGGCATCCACATCCGCCAACACTTCTATCCTTGAAACTAGGTAGTTTATGTTAATGTCACCATCCGAGTGCAGAGAGGTAACTCCAAGGGAATCTAATTGAATTGATTGAGTTTAAACCTTTTTAGTGACTAAGAAGTGTTTTCAAGCAACTTAGCTTTATTTGTGATAAATTTTTGAATGTTTCTGAACAACACACTTTATTAGTCACCCCACACTTAGAATATCATGCGCCATTCTGGTCGTCCAGCTTTAGGGAAGGTTGCCCCAAGCTGGAAAGGAGGCAGTGAAGATTCATGACCCCGTTAACAGGACTGGGGGGTGTTTGAGTTATAAGGAGAGGTGAATAGGCTGGGGCTTTTTTGTTCTCCCTTGGAGTGTGGAGACCCTGTGGAGGTTTACAAAATCATGATGGACACAGCTTTGTGAATCGTTACAGCCTTTTTCTCAGCGTGGGAGAGTCTAAGAGGACATTGGCATGAACGTTCTTTCAGACACTGAACTGCTCTTGTTCCTTTTCACACCTTGTGTCACATCGGGTGGCATTTTTGCCATTTCCATAAGCATTTGACTAATTTTTTTTTTAATGAGGTCGAGCTGCTAGCTCGACGCTCAACCCAGCACAGATGCAAAGCGTACAAGGAGCCGGCCGGATTCGAACCAGGGACCATTCGCCTCGAAGTCCGGTGGACCACCAGCCGGCTAATCAGGCACCGTATATAAAGAGTGCAAGAGAGGCACGAGTGAGTATCGGACTGCTGGAAAATGACGCTGGCGAAGTAGCAAGGGAGACAAAGAAACGGTAGATGAACTCAATAAGGATTTTGCATCAGTCTTCACTGTGGGCACGCGGCCAAGTGGTTAAGGCATTGGACTAGCTACCTGAAGGTCGTGAGTTCGAGCCCCAGCCGAGGCAGCGTGTTGTGTCCTTGAGCAAGGCACTTAATCACCCATTGTTCTGCGACGACACTGGTGCCAAGCTGTATGGGTCCTAATGCCCTTCCCTTGGTGTCGTGGAGAGGGGAGACTTGCAGCATGGGCAACTGCTGGTCTTCCATACAACCTTGCCCAGGCCTGCGCCCTGGAGAGTGAAGACTTTCCAGGTGCAGATCCATGGTCTCGCAAGACTAACAGATGCCTTCACTGTGGAAGGCTCTAATAGGATGCTAGAAATCCGAGAGCGCCAGGGGGCAGAAGTGAGTGCAGTAGCTATTACTAAAAAGAAGGTGCTTGGGAAAGGTCTGAACTTAGATAACCAGATGGACTACGCCCCAGGGATCTGGAAGAGGTAGCTGAAGAGATTGTGGAGGCATTAGTAATGATCTTTCAAGAATCACTAGATTCTAGAATGGCTCCGGAGGACTGGAAAATTGCAAATGTCCGTCCCCTTTTTAAGAAGGGAGGGAGGCAGAAGAAGGGAAATTACTGGCCAGTTAGTCTGACCTCAGTGATTGGGAAGAAGTTGGAGTCCATTAATAAGGATGAAGTTTCAGGTTACTTAGCGGTGTATGATAAAATAGACAAAAGTAAGCATGGATTCCTTAAGGAGAAATCTTGCCTGGCAGATCTGTTGGAATTCTTCGAGGAACTTACAGGCAGGATAGACAAAGGAGAGTCAGTGGATGTTGTTTACTTGGATTGTCAGAAGGTCTTTGACAAGGGCCAAACATGAGGCTGCTTAACAAGTTACAGGAAAGGTACTAGCATGGGTAGAGCATTGGTTGATTGGCACGAGGCAAAGTGGGAATGAAGGGGGCCTTTTTTAGTTGGCTGTCGGTGACTAGTGACGTTCCACAGGGTCCTGTGATGGGATGCTTTCTTTTTGCATTATATATCAGTGATTTGGATAATGGAGTTGATGGCTCTGTGGCCAAGTTTGCATGCAATACACAGATAGGTGGAGGGACAGGTAGTGTTGAGGAAGCAGGGAGACTGCGGAAGGACTTCGACAGATTTGAAGAACGCAAAGACATAGACTACTTTTTAAATGGGGAGAAAATTCAAAAAATGAGACATGCAAAGGGACTTGGGAGTCCTTGAACAGGATTTCATAAAGATTAACTTGCAGGTTGAGTCAGTGTTAGGGAAGGCAAATGTAATGTTAGCATTCATTTTGAGAGGACTCAAATTATAAGAGCAAAGATGTTTATCAGGCATTAGTCAGACTGCACTTGGAGTGTTGTGAGCAATTTTAGACCCTGAATTTATGAAGAGATCTGCTGACAATGGAAAAGGTTCAGAGGAGGTTCACAAGAATGATTCTAGAGATGAAAGGGTTTATATAAGAGGTGCGTTTAATGGCTCCGGGCTTGTAGTCCCTGGAGTTTAGAAGAATGAGAGTGGATCTAATTAAAACCAATCAAATATTGAAAGGCCTGGACAGAGTGAGTGTTTCCAATTGCGGGGTAGTCTAGGACCAGAGGGCACAGCCTCGGAATAGAGGGAAGTCCATTTGGGGCAGAGATGAGAACGATATTTCTTTTATTTTTGGCGTGTGCCTGCATGCGTGTGCGTGCATGTGTCCGTGGTGGTGTCTTTTTCATGGCTTTTTACAAGGCGCAGAGAGAGAGAGAGAGGGAGAGAGGGAGACTGTGTGACGAGCCACTCCTCACACAGACATCTTCGCAATATTTTTCCCTTTTGTTTCACGAGGTCGAGTTGCGATCTTGACACTCAACCCGGCACGGATGGAAAGCGTGCTCGGGAGTGGACCTGACTGGCTTCGAACCCGGGAACCTCCGCTCCTGTGTCCGGCGCCGATGTCATTCTGCCACCAGCCGGCCCGAGAACGATATTTCTTTTGCCAGAGGGTGGTGACTCTGTGGAAATCATTGTGGGGGCTAAGTCACTGAGTACATTTCAAGCAGAGGTGGATAGGTTCATGATTATTCAGGGTGTCAAAGGTTACAGGAAGAAGGCAGGAGAATGGGTTTGAGAGGAATAATAGATCAGCCATGATGGGATGGAGAAGAAGATTGATGGGCTGAATGGCCTAATTCTGCTCCTACGTCTTGTGGTCTTACAGTCTGTTCTAGTTGGTAGTTTAATTTGCAACTGTAAATTGTCTCTCTGGGTGATGAAGTGGAGATACGTCTCTAACAAAGGAGGTGTAAGATGCTCTTTCCCTCCGCTGGCCTGCAGGTCACCCTTGGGCAAGGTGTAGCACCTGCTTAGCCCCCCGATCAGGGTCACGTGGACTGATGCCAGGCAGATGATCTCCAAAGAGTATTGATAATGGCTGGGGTCACCCGTCTTGTAAAGACACTGCCCAGAAGAAGGCAATGGCAAACCACTTCAGTAGAAAAGTTTGCCAAGAGCAATCATGATCAAAAGATCACGATCGCCCATGTCATGAAACAAGGTACATATCGAACAAATGAAATTGCCTTCATAGCGTAGATGAATGGTAGAACCGTGGGAGCGTTGATGAGAATGTGGGTTACTGTACGACTAGCATATATAGGTGTTTAATGGACATCATAGCCCTAGTGGGCCGAAGGGCCTGTTTCTGTGCTGTGTTGTCCTACAATCCACCAGGAACCTCAGACGCCCCTCCTACTCACGGCTCACCCTTCACATTTGGTATGTCACTGGAAAATTTCTACAGATGTACTGTGAAAACATCGTAATTGGTTGCATCACTGTCTGGTATGGGAGGGCGGGGAGGGGGCTACTGCACTGGATTGAAATGGGCAGTGGAGAACTGGAAAATTAGTCAGCTCCGTCACGGGCACCAGCCTCTGTAATATCCAGGACACCTTCGAGGAGCGATGCCTCAGATAGGCGGCGTCCATCATTGAGGGCCTCCAGCACCCAGGGCATGCCCTTTTCTCACTGTTACCATCAGGGAGGAGGTACAGAAGCCTGAAGGCACACACTCAGCGATTCAGAAACAGCTTCTTCCCCTCTGCCATCCGATTTCTGAATGGACATTGAACCCACGAACACTACCTCATTACTTTTTAATTTCTATTTTTTGCAATACTTATTTCAATTTAACTATGTAATAAACATATATGTACTTACTGTAATTCAGTTTTTTCTTTTTTTAAATTTATGTTGTATTTCATTATACTGCTGCCATAAACTTAACAAATTTCGCGATGTATGCCAGTGATATTAAGCCTGATTCTGATCCAGATTCACAATCTAAACTATAACACTGTATAATGCTAATGACACAAACGCAATGCATGTGAGAAGCGTTTCAATAATGTTTGGAAATGGAGCCTTTCAAATGTTAATCCTGTGCGATTTCACAGGGATTCCCACTCCCTCCGAAGCCAAATCCTGTCCAACTCTTACCGAGCATCAAAGAGTATCTCCATCAAAGCCTCGTAACTCCCTACCATTCCACCCAGCTTGATGTACAAAGAAACGACGCAGTCAGCAAACGCCCTGAGAAATGTTTGTCATGGTGCTGGTTTGATCTGCTGCAGTCACAGCAATCAGAAAGTTACAAAAGAGTACAGCTCAGAAACAGGCCCTTTGGCCCATCATGCCTTTCCTAAGCGACACATACCTCCTATACCCAATGGAGTGGCGACTGAGTGTTTGACTCAAGAGGTACTGTAGATGCTGGAGATCTACAGCAACACATGATTCAGGACATTTACAAAGACAGGTGTGAAAAAAGGATCATTGGGGACCCGAGTCACCCCAACCACAAACTGTTCCAGCTGCTACCATCCGGGAAACAGTACCGCAGCATAAAAGCCAGGACCAACAGGCTCCAGGACAGCTTCTTCCACCAGGCCATCAGACTGATTAATTCACGCTGATCAGAGTGTATTTCTATGTTACTCTGACGCTAGGAAGAGGCCTTTGAAAGGAAGCTCTCCAAGTATGCAGGACTGGTCAGCAACTGTCAGCAGGCTGGATGGAGAGCGAGGTGTCTCCCAGTGGAGGTTGGTTGTAGGGGATTAATAGCCCGTTCTTTAGTTAGAGCCTTCAGCATTTTGGGCATCGAGGGAGAGAGGAAGAGGAGAGCCATCCGCAGTACCACCGATGCGGCAGAGAGGGCCTCAAGATGGCTGTGGCTCAAAAGAGGGGAGCCATGGAGTCATAAGTAGCTAGCCATCTGGACACAAGCTGGGGTCTGATCAGCCCCGGCTGGGTCACCTGGAGGAGGTTGTATGATGTTGAAAGACCCGAAACACCTGATGATTCCAGGAACATCACTGAAAATGTGTCCCGAAGCATCAATAGATGTATGTACACAGCTGACTGTTCTATTTATTATAAATAATTATAAATAACTATGATTGCACATTGCACAGTTAGTCGGAGACGTAACGTAAAAATTTTTACTCCTCATGTACATGAAGGATGTAAGAAATAAAGTCAATTCAATTCAATTCACACCCAATGTGCTGGAGGAGCTCAGCAGGTCAGGCAGCATCTACAGATGGAAATAATCTGTCAACAATGAACCCATGAACACTACCTCCCTACTTTATTTCTATTTTCACACTACTTACTTAACTGTGTTATGTGTGTGTATATTCACTGTAATTCACATTTTTCCCTCAATATTATGCATTGCATTGTACTGCTGCCACAAAGTTAACAAATTTTATGACATATGCCACTGATATTAAACCTGATTCTAATTACTTTACCATTTTGCTGTCCGTCTCAACACTCTATCTCCACCGGCCTTTGAGAATAATAATAGAATCTTTCATACTTTAACACATGGGTTCAAATTGCTTTACACAGATTGTAAAGATAAGTCAATATAGTCATAAAAATATGAGACAAAATTTAAAATTATAAGTAATGACAAACATTATATAGAATAAAATGTATTTGAATATACCAGATTATATAAAGACGGCACTGTGAAATATATATATATATACACACACACATTATATATATATAGATATAGAGAGAGAGAGAGAAAGAGAGAGAGAGACGGAGAGTGCTTAACACTTTTACACAGTACCGTAGTAATTTGATGTATTGCACTGTACTGCTGGCACAAAAAAAACAAATTTCACGACAGATGTGAGGGATGATAAACCTGCTGATACGGTTCCATCAATGAGCACTAGACTCCACAGCTTCGAGGTGATGCCTCAAAATGGCTGCGTCCATCATTAAGGACCCAGCACCCACCCCCATCACCCAGGACATATCCTCTTCTCATTGCCACCATCAGGGAGGAGGTACAGGAGCCTGAAGGCACACACTCAACGATTCAGGAACAGCTTCTTCCCCTCTGCCGTCTGATTTCTGAATGGACATTGAACCCATGAACACTGCCTCACTACTTTTTGCCCTCCATTTGCTCTACTTATGTAATATTATATAAATCTTATTGTAATTTAGTTTTTTATTAATATGCTACTGCAAAAAACAACAAATTTCACACATCTCCTCCCTCATCTCCATTCAGGGCCCTGACAGTGCTTCCCGGTGAGGTAACAGCTCACCAGTGAATCTGCTGGGGTCGTCTATCATCACCAGTGCTGCCGACGGGGGCTCCCTCTACCCTGTCATAAGTTGGGGTACTGCTTTGTCAAACACCTCCGGCGAAAGTGGAACTACTGGGTGGTCAAACTTTTTAATTTTGATTCCCGTTCCGACATGGCGGTCCGTGGCTTCCTCTTGTGCCAAGATGAGGCCGCCCTCAGGGTGGAGGAGCGACAATGTACATTCAGTCTGGGTAGCCTCCGGCCTGATGGCGTGAATAATGGTTTCTCCTTCCCTCCCACTTTTCTTCTATTCCCCACTCTGGCGGCTTACCTCTCCCTACCTCCCCCTGGGTCCCCTCCTCCTTCCCTTTCTCCTCTGGTCCACTCTCCTCTGATTCCTCTGTCTCCATCCCTTGACCTTTCCCACCCACCTGGCTTCACCTCTCACCTTCCAGCTATCCTCCTTCCTCCTCCCCCCACCATCTCCCCGCTTCCTCCTCAGTCCCGACGAAGGGCCTTGGCCTGAAACGCCGACTGTCCACTCTTTTCCACAGGTGCTGCCTGCCCTGCTGAGCTCCTCTGGCATTTTGTGCATGTTGCTTTGGGCCTCCATCGCCTGCGGAGTTTCTCCTGTTCAAAATTTCACGGCAAACGCCGGTGATAGCAAACTTGACTCTGAGGGGTCAGAAGGGAAGCGGTTTACGTGGAGCCAGAGTGTCTAGATGAGAACGTGGTCGGAGAGCGGGAGGGCAGCAGAAATTGCAGAGAGGGGTGAACTAGATCACCTGGAGAATCCTCTCTGGTTTTTGCTGGGGGATCTCTTAATTTTGGGCCCGTCATCTCCTCACTCCATGGGACCCTCCCTCTCCCAGCCATCAGCAAAGCCCCCTCTGAGTGTTCCTACCAATGCCAGCTACAACGTCTTCGAATCTCCTGGAAGATGCTGATTAGAGTCAAAGAAGCACCACTGAGAGAGAGAGAGAGAGAGAGGATCAAAGGCTTTGCATAAGACTGTTAATCAGGCCAACAGAAATACATTGATGATAACTGCACTGGAGATGGGAGCGCAGTCAAAGAGGAAACAACCTTAAAGGAGGATTATATCGGAGGCAGAGCAGAACGTCTCTAAAGCCAAGGTCCAGGCGAATGAAAAGACAAGGGAGAAAGCAGATCTGAGATTTAAATACAAATTCTTAACGTTCTGACACAAACTGCATGGCATGACCTCTTTAAAGCAGCAGACATCGATCAGTTTCCCTATTCTGCTGAATAGACAGAGACGCTGTACAGTTACGCAGCAATTAACCCTCACCTCGCTGAGTTCCATTGATCAGTCTTTCCCCACCGACTCAGCGACGAGACCCAATCCTGCTCAATGAGCCGTGATTCAGAACCACGGTCATCACGAAGATTTGTTGTTTTGTAGCAGCAGTGTGCTGCAAATATTTACTGCAGCTTACAAAGGGGGTGGTGGGTCTGGGGAATTCGTTGCCACAGGTGGCTGTGGAAGCCAAGTCATGGGGTGTATTTAAAGTGGGGGTTGATAGGTTCTTGATCAGTGGGGGTGTTAAAGCTTCCGGGGAGAGGGCAGGAGAATGGGGTTGGGAGAGATAATAAATCTGTTACATAGAACATAAAACACTTCAGGCCCTTGAGTTGACCTTTTAACCTGCTCAAAGATTAATCGAAACCTTCCTTCCTGCATAATGGGCCCTTCTGGCCCAACTACACCCACGTGACCAATTAACTTACTAGCTGGTACATCTTCGGAATGTGGGAGGAAACCAGAGCACCCGGAGGAAACCCACGCGGTCACGGGGAGAACGTACAAACTCCTTACAGACAGCAGCAGGAATTGAACCCAGGTCTCGGGCACTGTGATAGCGTCACGTCACCGTGCCGACCCCTGATCCACTCCAAGTCCCAAAGCAGGATGTCATCTCAAAAGCGGGCAGTCCCTTTATCCCCAACAAATACGGTCTGACTCACTGAACCGCTCCAGCAGATTGTTCCTCGCTCCCGTCTCCAGCAGCGTCTTGCAACTCCGAGTGTGAATGGTGGCAGCCAAGGGGAGCAGGGAGCTCCCGGGACATCTCGCCCAAAACGACGCTGCTGCCGCAGCCCAGAACGCTCACCGATGCTTCGGTAACTTCCTCCGGAGGCTAAGGAAGTCTGGTCTGGCCCTGTCAACCCTTACCAATTTTCACTGATGCCCCACAGAAGACATCCTATCACAGCTTGGTACGGCCACTGCTGTGCCCGTGACCAAAAGAAATTGCTGAGTTGTGGATACAGTTCCACACATCGCAGGATTCAGCCTCACCTCTCTGGTCTCTGCCTCTACTTCTCACTGCCTCAGAAAAGCAGCCAGCGATGTTCAAAGACACCACCCACAACGACGTCCTTTCTTCTCCCCCATCCCATCGGGCAGAAGATACAAAAGCGTGAAAGTCCATACCACCAGGGCTCAAGGACAGCTTCTATCCCACTCTTATCAGACACTCCTGAAACAATAATGTGGCCTCTCGACCTCACGACCCACCCCGTTTTGATCTTCCACTTTATCATTTACCTGCACTGCACTTCTACGCTAGTTCTTACACTTTATTCTGAATTGTTTTGTTTTCTCACTTTATTCTCTGGAGCGTAGGATAGGTGTTTACAAAATTACAAAATGTATACAAAAATAGGTGCCCTTCCAAAGGCACTCCTTCCCTCCGCTAGCCTGCAGGTCACCCTTGGACAAGGTGTAGCACCGGCTTAGCCCCCGATCAGGGTCACGTGAAGCCATGGGGGCAGGTGGCGGACGGTCGTACGAGCAGCCGGTGCAGATCACAAGTCCTGGTTATGTGACCACTGACACCAGGCAGACAGTCTCTGAAGAGTGCTGATAATGGCCGGGGTCACCCATCTTGTAAAGACACTGCCCAGAAGCAGGCAATGACAAACCACTTGTGTAGCTAAGACCACGATCGCCCATGTCACATAATGATGATGTCACACAACATGGCACATAATGATGAGGTCACACAACATGGCACATAATGAACGATGATACAAAATTATGAGGGGTATAGATAGGGTAAATGTAAATAGGCTTCTTCCACTGAGGTTGGGTGGGACTACAACCAGGGGTCATGAGGGAAAGGTGAAATACTTAAGAAGAACATGGTGGGGGGGAGCTTCTTCACTCAGAGGGTGGTGAGCTGCCAGCAGAAGAGTTTGATGTGGGTTTGAGAGAAGTTTGGATAAGTACATGGATGAGGGGCGGGGGTGTTATGGAGGGCTGTGGCAGAACTACAGTTCAGCCGAAGGGCAGTCGCGCTCTCTGACTCGACCACAATGCACTGTGTAATGACTTGATGTGTACGATCAAATCACTACGCAGTACATGGAAGGAGAATGTGTGTGAAGGCACACTTTTTTTTTACTGTGCCTCGGTACTTGTAACAACAGCAAACCGATCGGAAAGGTCGGTTACAGGCCGAATCCAGCGTATCGAAGAGACTAAACCCAATGCTTGGACGACCACTTGGTCAGATCGAATAGGTCAGGGTGTTCAGGCGATGGATAGGCTGGCTGGGGTCAGGGTGCCGGCTAGTCTCACTGCCCTGTGACGTTTGCTCGGCTCTGCACTGAACTAAGAATCGTTGGACTGACTCTCTCTGTGAACTTCAGCTCAGAACGCTATTTGCTTGCGGTTTATAGTTTGCACGATTTTTCTTTCTGCACACTGGGTGCTCGACGGCCTTCTTTTAATGCCTTCATTTGCATTTCTTTGTTTCACGGCTGCCTGCTAGGAGGCGAATCTCAGGGTTGTGTAACGCATGCACACTTTGAACTTTGAACCAGTGCTGGGGTTCAGCCCGCCATCAGGAAAGCACAGAGCCGTATCGGTGGATTTTCCCCTGGGATTCAGCCGGGGTGATCACCTCAGGGGCCTGCGGCAACTCCCTGTATCACAGCAGTCAGTCCCCGGCTAGTCTGATTTCCAGATGTGCCTTACATTGAGAAACAGCTGTGATCGTCGGTGAAGTCCGGACTGAAGAACCAGATAACGTTAACTGTGATGCTTAAGGCTTGCGCTCCAGAATCAACTGCACTTTGAGCCGAATCATCTGAGTACGGTTACGACGTTGGCATCTCCCCATCACAACTTCAGAATGAAATCATCCAGTTATTAATCTCCGTGGAGATGGGTGGGATTTTTGGTCTCCATGGAAACAAGTTGTCATAGCAACCAGAGAGCTGGCAAGAATCCGAGATACCGTAGTGCTGGGTTCGGGACTGTATTTTTTGATGGACTCTAGGCCGAGGTCTCTATGGGGGGGGGGGTTCTTTATTGCTTACATGGTGGGGAGGGTGGTGCTTCTGGTGGTACAAGTGGGGGAAGGGGGATGGTTGACGCTTCTGTCGCTGTTTGTGTGTGAGAGGTGGGTAGGGGGCTTTTGGGGTGACGATTATTATTATTAGCAATGGCGAAAGAAGCTCTCCAAAAAATGAAGACCATATTAACAGACAGAAAGCTGAGCACGTACACTAAAAACAGAATACTGCAGTGCTACATTTATTCTATCCTGACTTATGGAAGTGAATGCTGGACCATTTCCCCAGCAATGGAAAAGAGACTAGAAGCAGCTGAATTATGGTTCTACAGGAGAATGTTAAAAATGTCATGGACCACACACACATCAAATGAAGAAGTTCTCAGAAGATCCCAAGCAGTTCGATCACTCATACCAACAGTAAGAGAAAGTCAACTCAGATTCCTAGGACACATCATGCAGAAAGATGAACTAGAAAAACTCATACTCTCTGGAAAGATCAAGGGGAGCAAACCTAGAGGAAGACCTCGGTTTATGTACATCAACAACATAGCCAGGTGGCTACACATCGAGGAAATGGAAGTCATCCAAAAAATGAAGCATAGATCTATATGGAAAACCATGGTCACCAAACTCTGCGTCGGCCATGGTACCTAGACAGACAGACACTATTATTATTATTACTTTATTGTCGCCAAACAATTGATACTGGAGCGTATAATCATCACAGCGACATTTGATTCTGCACTTCGTGCTCCCTGGAGTACAAATCGATAGTAAATATAATAACAACTTAAATTATAAATCATAAATAGAAAATAGAAAAGGGAAAGTAAGGTAGTGCAAAAAAAACAAGAGGCAGGTCCGGATATTTGGAGGGTACGGCCCAGATCCAGGTCAGGATCCGTTCAGCAGTATCATTCATTCTTTGGTGTTCCTTATGTTCCTTGTTCTGTGGATGTCTGCAAAGAGTAAGAATTTCAGGTAGTATACGGTATAGATTCTCTGATAGTAAATTAAACCATTTGAACCATTAGAGTAGGACTTCACGATAACATCGGAATCAGAAAGGCCTAAATGCATTGAAACTGACCGAATATTGAAAGTCCTAGATAGAGTTGATGTGCAGAGGATGTTTCCAGTAGTGGAGAAGTCTAGGACCAGAGGGCACAGCCTCAGAATACAAGGACGTCCTTTTAGAAGAGAGATGAGGAGGAATTTCTTTAGCCTGAGGCCAGAGAATCTGTGGAATTTATTGCCATGGATGTATGTGGAGGCCAAAATCGTTTGGTGTATTTACAAAGGTTGATTAGTAAGGGTGTTAAAGAGTACAAGAATGGGATTGAGAGGGAAAGTATATCATTGAATGGCTGAAAGGCCTAATTCTGCTCCTGTGTCTTATGGTCTAATACAGAAAGGTACCTTGACCTAAAGAACGCCAAGGAAATCCACCAGCTAATTCCCTTCCTGTTGGCCTGGTGGGTGGGAGAGGGGTCAGGGGCCAAATGTCAGGGTTCACCCTCATTCTCAGACCAGCACGATGGCTGGGAGCGAATGAGAGAGGCATAAAAAAAAAATGAAGCGACAAGAAACTAGGGTACAATGGCAGCACGGCGTTATGAAGGTTAGCAGAACAGTTAGCACAATTTTATTACGGCTCGGGGCATCAGAGATCAGAGCTCAATTTCGGCGTCCTCTCTGAGAAATTTTGTCTGCCTTTCCCCATGTATGCGCCGGTTCCCTCCTACGGTCCAAAGACGTTAATTGGTCTTCTAAGTTGTCCTGTGATTAGGCTGGTGTTAAACTGGTGGGTTTCTGGGGGATGCAGGCTCGCTGGGCCAGAAAGGCCTGTTTTGCGCTCAATGCTGAATAAATAACTGAAACTATAAAGAAGCTACAAGGCAGTGGCTATATTTCATCAGGAGCTTGAGGAGATTTGGTTGGTCACTTAAAACACTGGAAAAATTTTCCAGATGTACCATGGAGAGCACTCTGACAGGCTGCGTCACCGTCTGGTAAGGGAGGCCGACTACCGCACAGGGTTGATATAAGCTGCAGAGAGTTGTTAAGTTCATCAGCTCCATCACGGGCACCAGCCTCCGTTGTATCCAGGACATCTTCAAGCAGCGATGCCTCAGAAAAGTTCTGGAGGGAGGAGCTTAGTCAAGATGGCGCTAAACAGCGACTCCTTTGCTCGCATCTTCAGAAACAGCTCTATTTCCAACTTTAATATCTCTATTTCCCCCTTTCAGGGTTCTTTTGAAGACCCTGACCTGGAGCTACACACTGACTTCAGTGCTTTGCTGGAATGGGACCCACTCTCAGGGTTTCATGACCGGCCGTTATCCGACGTGCCAAGGGAGCGGCCGAAGAGTTCGGCTCGCCTTTGGAGGCCTAGGATCTCGGGGCGCTGGAGACAAGCGGATCAAAGGTCGGTGTCTCGGACCGGTGTGTCGTGGGAGCCGGAAGATCCCCGGCCGCGTGCCCAGAGCCCTGAGATCTTTGGGCAGAGAGCTCGGAAAAAGCGACGCAACGGACTTTTAACATCGTAATCCGGCGAGTTGTTTGTTATGTCTCCCCTCTCGCTGTGAAACGGAGACATCTCTTTCTCTCTTATTCGGGAGAGGGGGAGAGAGGGGAAGAGAGGGAGGGAGGGAGAGAGGAAGAGGGAGGGGAGGGGGAGAGGGAGGGAGCGGGGGGAGATGGGGGGAGATGGAGGGGGAGAGAGAGAGAGATAGAGAGAACGAGAACCCGCGCGCCTGTGGTATGTTGAATACTGGATGAATGCATAGTCTTTGGACTGCAAGTCTGTGTCTTTGCTGTTGTCTCGCTCACGCTTGAGTGCTTGGTATCAGTACCAATGCTTTTTTTTGCCGGTGGGCGGGGGGGGGGGATTGCTGCTTGCTACCATTTACACGGGAGGGAGGGGGAGCTGGGGGGGGTGCTTTGGGTTCTAACATTTAACTATCATTCATTCTTTGGGGCACTCCTCTGTTTTCGTGGATGTTTGCGAAGAAAAAGCATTTCAGGAATTCTCTGACATTAAATGTACCTTTGAAACCTTTGAAGGTGGCATCCATCATTAAGGACCCCCATCACCCAGGGCATGCCCTGTTCTCACTGTTACCAACAGGGAGGAGGTACAGGAGCCTGAAGACACACACTCAGTGATTCAGGAACAGCTTCTTCCCCTCTGCCATCTGATTCCTGGATGGACATTGAACCTGTGAACACTACCTCACTACTTTATATAAAAAAAATTCTGTTTATCATATATTAACTATTTTATATACATACACACACTTACAGTAATTCAGTTTTTTTTCTCTATTATCATGTATTTCATTGTACTGCTGTTACAAAGTTAACAAATTTCACTATACGTGCTGGTGATATTAAACCTGATTCTGATTCTAAAACATAAAAGAACAGAACTCCAAACACAAGATGTCCTAAAAGTTTCCATAAAGTCTGATCAAGTTACATGCAATGTGTGGCCCCTGTTTAAGAGCAGATGTTGCACATGTTGCTGTAGTTAGCTCATGTGTTTGAGTCATTGTCTGTTTGTGTTTCGAGTCTGCTCGCCCTGCCCACCCAGTCATGTCCAATATCCAATGCCAAACGCTCTTGTTATCTCACTCGTCAATGTCGTCCTTCACCAGGACTGACTCCCGCCCCCACCCCTTCAGTAAAACTGACAAATAAGCTTCAGAAATCGGAACAAAAGGCCAGGAATTGTCGGGAACACTCAGCAGGTCAGGCAGCGCCTGTGGAGGGAACTTTTCAAGTTGGAGACCCTTCACGGTCTGGCGAAGGGTTTAGGTCAGGGGTCCCCAACCTGGCCTCCAAGAGGTCCACCACCTTGTCGTTGGGTTTGGGGGCTTGTGTGCCTCAGTGACCCGGAGGGCTATGCCAGCTGGAGTCAGGGCTTTATGCTTTGGCTCTTGGTCGGGTCGCCCATGCCAAACAGGTCAAAGGGTAGAGGCCAGACTAAGAGTGGTCCACCGGTCCTCCAGGTTCGGGGGCTCAGCTCAGGGCTGACAACCCTGACTGGTCAAACAAAACTGTTACGGAAACAGCAACGAAGAATCCTTCTACATCTGAGTGTGACGGTATTCCTGAGTCTTCACCCGGGACTTGCATGACTCACAGTAGTGAAAACTGACAGGACGAAGGAAGCCCTGAGATAGAGGACCTTCATCGCTGCCCTAAACACCAGCAGGCAGTAAGTAAGTTCCCACCCAGGGGTCCGCAGTTAATGGTGGGGGTCCATGGCATAAAAAATGTGGGGAACCCCTGGTTTAGGTCGATGTCAGCACCAAGAAAGAGCATCAGTACCCCTACCAGGTTTGAGAACAGTCACCACCCCTCAGCCGTCAGGCTCTTGAACTAAAGGGGGTAACTACACTCACTTGCCCATCCATTGAGATGTTCCCACAATTAATGATCTCACTTTCAGGACTCTTTATCTCGCGTTCTCGTTATTTATTGCTATTTACTTATATTTGCATTTGCACAGTTTGTTGTCTTCTGCACTCTGGTTGATCTTTCATTGATCCTGTTATAGTTACTATTCTATAGATTTGCTGAGTATGCCCACAGGGGATTGAATCTCAGGAATGTATATGGTGACATACACTGTACGTACTCCGATAATAAAATTTACTTTGAACTACTGCCTCAGGAGGATGAAGAAATCCGACATATCCCTGTTGACCCTTACGAATCTTTATAGACACAATCTAGAAAGCAATTGCGCTCCCTAATGGCAAGAAACTGCAGTGTTGTGGGGACATTTCAGCTCATCACAGAAGCCAGCCTCCCCTCCATGGACTCTGACAGCATGATCAGAGATCTCTCCCACCCCTGGACATCCTCTCTTCTTCCTCCTCCTAGTGGGCAGAAGTTGCAGAAGTTTGAAAGCATGGACCAACAGGCTTAAGGGCAGCTTCGATCCCACTGTTATCAGACCCCTGAATGGTTTCCTAGCATGGTCCACAGGTCCAGATTTCATTGAAAGTGTTATCACAGGTAGATAGGGTCATAAAGAAAACTTTTGGCACATTGGCCTTCATAAAGCAAAGTATTGAGTACAGGAGATGGGATGTTTTGTTAAAGCTGTATATAATTTGGAGTATTGTGTGTAGTTTTGGTCACCTACCTACAGGAAAGAATTAAATAAGGTTGAAAGACTGCAGAGGAAATTTACAAAGATGTTGCTAGGACTGGAGGACCTGAGTTATGAGGAAAGATTGAATAGGTTAGGACTTTATTCCTTGGAACATAGAAGATTGAGAGGAGATTTGATAGAGGTATACAAAATTACGTGGAGTATAGATAGGGTAAATGCAAGCATGTAATCTCAGTGGCTCTTCACACAGTCTTAGACCACCTGGACAACACAAACACCTACGTCAGGATGCTGTTCATCGACTATAGCTCAGCATTTAACGCCATCATTCCCACAATCCTGATTGAGAAGTTACAGAACCTGGGCCTCTGTACCTCCCTCTGCAATTGGATCCTCAACTTCCTAACTGGAAGACCACAATCTGTGTGGATTGGTGATAACATCTCCTCCTTGCTGACAATCAACACTGGTGCACCTCAGGGGTGTGTGCTTAGCCCACTGCTCTACTCTCTATATACCCATGACTGTGTGGCTTGGCATAGCTCAAGTACCATCTATAAATTGTTGGTAGAATCTCAGGTGGTGACGAGAGGATATGCCAGCTAGTGGAGTGGTGCTGCAGCAACAACCTGGCACTCAACGTCAGTAAGATGAAAGGGTTGATTGTAGACTTCAGTCAGAGGAGGATGAAGGAACGCGTACCAATCCTCATAGAGGGATCAGAAGTGGAGAGAGTGAGCAGTTTCAAGTTCCTGGGTGTCAAGATCTCTGAGGATCTAACCTGTCCCAACATATCAATGTAGTTATAAAGAAGGCAAGACAGCGACTATACTTCATTAGGAGTTTGAAGAGATTTGGCATGTCAACAAATACACTCAAAAACCTCAATAGATGTACCGTGTTGAGCATTCTGACAGGCCTGTGCAGGGTTACTGCACAGGACCGAAAGAAGCTGCAGAAGGCTGTAAATCTAGTCAGCTCCATCTTGGGTACTAGCCTACAAAGTACCCAGGACATCTTTAGGGAGCGGTGTCTCAGACAGGCAGCATCCTTTACTAAGGACCTCCAGCACCCAGGGCATGTCCTTTTCTCACTGTTACCATCAGGTAGAAGGCACACAACCCAGCAATCCAGGAACAGCTTCTTCCCCTCTGCCATCCCATTCCTAAATGAACATTGAACCTGTGAACACTACATCACTTTTTAAATATATATTATTTCTGCATGATTTTTAATCTATTCAATATACGTGTACTGTAATTAATTGATTTATTATTTTATTTATTTTTTTCTACTATATTATGTATTGCATTGAACTGCCGCTGCTAAGTTAACAAATTTCACGGCACATGCCGGTGATAACAAACCTGAGGAGATGAGTTATACAGCTCTCGTTACACGCACGTGCAGTTCAACTCTTTGAGTGATAACACAGAAAGCTTGGAGTTAATAACTCATCTCCTTCTACCTCAGGCCACGAACTTATCAATCACCCCTGCTGTGGACACTTTCTGGAGGTCCAAGATCCGTATGCTCCACGACCGCTGGACTAAGTGTGTAAATGTAGGAGGGGACTGTGTTGAAAAATAAACGTGCTAGGTTTTCTAAAATTGACTCCTTCTACCTTAGGCCACGAACTTATCAGTCACCCCTCGTATCAGTCTCTGCCGTTCCTTTGGGTTCATCAGCTGCGTGGAGAGGGGCCGCTTGCTACATGGGCACCAGCTTTCTTTTCACATCGTACTGCCCGGGCCTGCGTATCCCATAGACAACCTAGGACGCAATATCCACGGTTGACCCAGACCAACAGAGGGCCTCGGGGGTACAGCGAAGTGTCTCATACCACAGGCAGGGCCACCATCTCCTCTCCCCTCACGTCAGACCCCTCCTGAGGCCTGAGGATGGCACCTACATTGACAGTTTCAGCTCATTACTGTTGGAATGTTGCACTGGCAGAGGAAGAGGTAAATCGAGATGCTGTCCATTCCCTTTGGAAATAGCCTGGGACACCACTGTTTCCTCTCTCTCTCTCTCACACACACAGGGGGAAGGAGTCTGCTGGTTCTCCAGCTGGGTGAGCTTGAATCAGAATCAGGTTTATTATCACCAGCATGTGATGTGAAACTTGTTAACTTAGCAGCAGCAGTTCAATGCAATACATAATCTAGCAGAGACAGAGAAAAAAATAATAAAGAAAATAAAACATAATAACAAATAAACAAGTACATCAATTACGTATATCCAATAGATGATTAAAATATGTGCAAAAACAGAAATACCGTACTTTAAAAAAGAGTGAGGTGGTGTTCCAAGCTTCAAAGCCCCTTCAGGAATCAGATGGCAGAGGGGAAGAAGCTGTTCCTGACAGATTGTAAGATGGAAACGACGAGCTGTTGCTCTCCCCTCTCAATGCGGAAGGGGTGGCACCTCTCTGTCCGCCTCGTCGGTGAGAGGGAGAGCCGGCGGCGTGTCAGAAGTGCCCGGTTATGGACAGTGGCTTTTGATGGACCTAGGTCATGGTCTCTTTGGGGGCTTTTGCTGTTGCTTGCTGGTGAATGGGGGGTGGGGGCTGATGCTTCTTGCTGGAACAATTGGGGAGGGGGAGGGTTGATGTTTTACTGCTGTTCATACGTGGTGTTAGAGTGAGTTTTTGGGCAGATGATTCATTTACACTTAAACGACTTTGGCCACCAGACTTCTATTTGACAAATAGTCATAGTCATAGTCATACTTTATTGATCCCGGGGGAAATTGGTTTTCGTTACAGTTGCACCATAAATAATTAAATAGTAATAAAGCCATAAATAATTAAATAGTAATATGTAAATTATGCCAGGAAATAAGGACCAGCCTATTGGCTCAGGGTGTCTGACCCTCCAAGGGAGGAGTTGTAAAGTTTGATGGCCACAGGCAGGAATGACTTCCTATGACGATCTGTGTTGCATCTCGGTGGAATGAGTCTCTGGCTGAATGTACTCCTGTGCCCACCCAGTACATTATGTAGTGGATGGGAGACATTGTCCAAGATGGCATGCAACTTGGACAGCATCCTCTTTTCAGACACCACCGTCAGAGAGTCCAGTTCCATCCCCACAACATCACAACAAAGTACTGTGGATTGAGTCCACAACAACGCGCTTCTTGAAAAGGCGTGAATACCAGATGCTTCTGACGCCGTAGTTTGACCAGATGCTGTAGTTTTGAAGACAGTATTATCTATACTCTATAAGTATTAATTGTCTTCTATGTTAGCACGTAAAATGCCAAATAAATGTATTGTGGATTTAACTTGCATTCCTAAAGGCTGTGGATACCAACCCAGACATGTTGGTGTCGGAAGGAAAGGATGAAGTCAGAAGGTGTAATGTTTGTAGGTAGCTTCAAGAGGAAGCATTGTCCATAACTTTTTAAGTAGTGATTGCCCTTGTGTTTAGCATATAAATATCGAGCCCACATTGGGCTAGCAGAACTTTCTACCGAAAGCATCTCTGTCCGTATGATGCCTACTGTACTTTGTTGTGTCGAATAAAGAAGCTGGTTTGTATCTACCAGTAACTGTCTCTCTGATGATTTCATCCGCGCTACAACACATGGGGGGGGCGCTTTTGGTTTTCTAACATTTTTCTGTCATTCATTCTTTGGGGGTTTTTTTCCTCACTGTTTCGTGGATGTCTATGAAGAGTAAGAATTTCAGGCTGTATACTGTGTACATCCTCTGATTTTAAACAGAACCACTGAATCGTTGAACAGGAGGACAGTGGTTAAGCAACTGGACTATTGATCTGGAGGTGGCTTCAAATCCCAACACAGCTGCTGTGAAGTTTAAATTTAAGTTGTCAAATAAATTTAAATTAAAAGCTGGTCTCGGTAACAGTGACTTGCAGATTGTTGCAAAACCCATCTGTTCACTAATATCCTTCAGGGTAGAAAGTCTGTCGTCCTTACCCAGCCCAGCCTGTGTGTGCAGATGCACTGGACGAAAGGAAAGCGGAGGGCTATGTGCAGGAGGGAAGGGTTAGATTGATCCTAGAGAAGGTTGAAAGATCAGCATAACATCGTGGGCTGAAAGGCCTGTACTACAACTCCATGTAAAACAACATCAGGACTTTATTCTCTCGAGCACAGGAAAATGAGGAAGATCTTATAGAGGTATACAAAATTTTGAATGGGATAGATAGAGTGATAGTAGGGCTAAGCTCCGACTACCTAGTGGGCCCCAAACAGTCCTTCCAGGTGAGGCAACACTTCACTTGTGAGTCTGTTGGGGTCATCTGTTGCATCCGGTGCTCCCGGTGCGGCCTTCTCTACATCGGTGAAACCCAACGCAGATCGGGGGACTGCTTCGTCGAGCACCTCCTCTCCGTCCGCCAAAACAGACAGGATCTCCCGGTTGCCACCCACTTCAACTCTGTTTCCCATTCCCCTTCGGATATGTCCATACATGGCCTCCTCTATGGCCATGATGAGGCTAAACTCAGGTTGGAGGAGCAACACCTCATATACCATCTGGGTAGTCTCCAGCCCCTTGGTATGAACATAGAATTCTCCAACTTCCAGTAATTCCTTCCCCATCCCTTCCCCCATCCCTGTTTCACTCTGCCCCCTCCCCCAGCTGCCTATCACCTCCCTCATGGTTCTGCCTCCTTCTACTACCCATTGTGTTTTCCCCTATTCCTTCTTCACCTTTCCTGCCTATCACCTCCCCCACCCCTTTATCTTTCCCCTTACTGGTTTTTCACCTGGAACCTACCAGTCTTCTCCTTCCCACCCTCCCCCCACCTTCTTTATAGGGCCTCTGCCCCTTCCCTCTCCAGTCCTGACGAAGGGTTCCAGCCTGAAACGTTGACTGATCTTTTCCACGGATGCTGCCCGACCTGCTGAGTTCCTCCAGCGTGTTGTGAGTGTTGCTTTGACCCCAGCATCTGCAGATTATTTTGTGCTAACTACCTACTAAATGCTCCCAATGGCATGGTGCACATCATACAGCCTTTGACAACCCAGTTCAGCTCCTGGCCTTCACGTGTGTCTAAGCCCGGCAGAACTGTTCCTACTGACAGGAGAGTGGGCAAAGGTGGGTCACTGGCGCCTTAAAACCAGTCGCTTCGGGCAGATGCAGCTCATCAGCCGTGGTTGGCAGCTCATCTAGGAGAAGGAAAACTCAAAATCTCCGACCTCCGCTGCCTTGCGACTTGACCTACTCATGGGGAGTAAGCTCCGAGGGAAAATTCCGGAACTGGAGACCCTAAGGCAGTCCTACATTGAGTTCGACGCTGACCGGCAACTCCTGCAATGCTGCTGGTACCAAACTGTTTTGGTTTCTGCCGTTCCTTTGGGTTCGTCAGATGCGTGGAGAGGGGGAGCTTGCTCCAAGGGCAACAGCTCACTCTCCGTATCGTACTGCCCAGGCTTGCATATCTGGACAGCCAGAACACAGCATACATGGTCGACCCTGACCGAAGGAGGCCTCAGAGAGGGTGTAAGCCTACAGACATTTTCTCCACAAGTTGGGCGACACTGGAACTAGAGGTCAGAGGTTTAGGGTGAAAGGTGAAATATTTAAGGGGGGAACGTGTGGGGCAGGGGAGGGAAATTTCATGACCCAAAGGATGGTGCCAGTGTGGAACAAGCTGACAGTGGAAGCTCTGGGGTCATTTACAATATTTAAAAGGAGTCTGGATAGGTATATGGATGAGAGGTGTTTGGAGGAATATAGTGCAGGTGCAGGTCAAAGTCCAGGCTGGCATGGACTAGATGGTCCAAAGCGTCTATTTTTATGTTGTCGTCCTCCATGACTCTTTGTGATTGACTTTTAGGGATAATTAAGGATATACCAGCACTTGGAAATGATCCCACTCGTGAATAAATTAATAAAATTATCCCACATGTTGTATATGTAATATTTCAGTAGTATTTGAGAAATATTGTAAATTTATTATTCTGGCATCTTCCCCCTTCCTTTTCAGCACTGAAGAAGCATCTCAAAGTTCCAAAGTTTAAAGTACATTTATTATCAAAGTATGTACATATTATACAATCTTGAGATTTGTCTGCTTACAGACAGCCACGAAACAAGGAACCCAAAAGAACCCATAAAAAAATTGTCAAACACCCAATGTGCAGAGAGAGTAAAAACCCTGCAAGCAAAGAGTGTTCTGAAATCCACAGGAGTCCCATAGTTTAGCGCAGAGCTAAGTAAACCTTGTGGACCGGTGATCAGAACTAGCCGGTCCCTCGTCTTGGACTTTGACACCCAGACATTTTCAATCTGGCCTGGCACCTAAATTGACATTGAAACATTGAGTTAATTTGCATGGATACACTCTGGGCCCTGGATCCCACCTCCTCGATCTGACCCGTAACCAACCTTTTCCTATTCAGCATGGCACTGGAGGATCTCTGATTGAAATGTCAACTGTTTATTCATTTCCATAGACGCTGCCTGACCTGCAGAGTTCCTCCAGCGTTTCATGTATATTGCTTTGGAAATACACTGTTAGATTAAGCCTTCTTTGTTTTTTAACGTAAAAGTAGGTGAATGGCACACGTCATCGCGTCACCACATCATGTATGTGAATGCCCCGCTTCCAGTAAAAACCAAGCTAGGTACGTTACCACCTGGCTCCATGCTTCCTTTCAATTAATATTTTGGAGTTACAAGACATAAAATGCTGGAGGAACTCCACAAGTCAGGCAGCATCCGTGGAAATGAATAAACAGTCCATGTTTCAGGCCGAGACCCTTCTTCAGGACGGCTCCACAGCAAATATAAGTTGTTACTGCACTAATCATATCGTTACTCAGTTCAGACCCAAGTAGAGGCTATAAAATGACTGCAATACTGTGCAAAAGTCTTAGGCACACACATGCACATATAAATATATATATGTAACTAGGGTGCCGAAGACTTGTGCACAGTACTGTAGTAATTTTATGTATTGCACTATGCTGCTGCCACAAAAAAAACAACTTTCATGACATCTATGAGCGATGATAAATCTGATTCTGATCTGGGTCTCTATTGTGGACTGAGAGTGGGAAGGGGGCAGGGAGAGGGGAATCATGGTTGGGAAAAGGGGAAGGGAGAGGGGAGGGAGAGGGAAGCACCAGGGAGACATTCTGTAATGATCAATAAACCAATTGTTTGGAATCAAATAACCTGGCCTGGTGTCTCAGGGCTGGGTGTGTCCGCACCCGCGTCACCCCCTGCCCCCTGTGGTGCTCCACCCTCACCATTCCCAACATCCTTTGCTCCTTCCGGATTTACAAACTCGCTCTCCGCTCCATGTTGACAAGTACAGTACTGTGCAAAATTCTTAGACAGCCTAGCTGTATATATGTACCTAAGACTTTTGCACACCACTGTGTGGGTCGATTAACATGGGGCCAAAGGATTCAGTTCAGAGGCGAAAGATTTATAAAGAGCTTCAGGGGCAGTTTCTTCACATAAATGGCGGAGGGTATTTGGAATGAGCTGCCAGGGACAGTGGTTGAGGCAGACACATTACTAACATTTAAAAGCCATCTGGAAAAATCCGTGAATGGGAGAGGTTTAGAGGGCTATGGGCCAAACATGAACAGATGGGGTGAGCTCACTGGGAAACACATCAAGCAGGAAGAGATGGACTGAAGGGCCTCCTTCCCACACAGTCTGATTGCAACTCGACAGTGGAAATCATTCTCCAACAGTTAGAATGGCCTACTGAAAGCTCAAATTCAACTTCACTATCAGAGTACACATATGTCACCATATACAACCCTGAGATTCATTTTCCTGCAGGCACACTCAGCAAATCTATAGAATAGTAACTATAACGGGATCACTGAAAGATCAACCAGAGTGCAGAAGACAACAAACTGTGCAAGTGCAAATATAAATAAATAGCAATAAATAACGAGAACATGAGATAAAGAGTCCTTAGAGTGAGATGCAAACACGAGGAAATCTGCAGATGCTGGAATTTCAAGCAACACACGTAAAAGTTGCTGGTGAACGCAACAGGCCAGGCGGCATCTCTAGGAAGAGGTACAGTCGACGTTTCAGGCCGAGACCCTTCGTCAGGAGTCCTGACGAAGGGTCTCCGCCCGAAACGTCGACTGTACCTCTTCCTAGAGATGCCGCCTGGCCTGCTGCGTTCACCAGCAACTTTGATGTGTGCTGCTTAAAATGAGATCATTGGTTGTGGGAACATCTCAGTGATGGGGTAAGTGAGTATAGTTATCCCCTTTTGTTCAAGAGCCTGATTGTTGAGGGGTGGTAACTGTTGTGAACCTGCTGGTCTGAATCCTGAATCAGAATCACGTTTAATAGCACCGGCATATGTTGTGATATTTGTTGTTATATGGCAGCAATACATTGCAATAAATAATAAAACCTGTGAATTACAGTGAAGAGTGTATATCTATATATAAAATTAGGTAAGTAGTGCATTAAATAGTAGTTCCTGTTCACAGTTTCAATGTCTATTCAGAAATCAGGTGGCAGAGGGAAGAATCAGAGAGAGTGTGAGTGTGAGTGTGTGTGTGTGTGTGTGTGTGTGTGTGAGTGTGTGAGTGTGTGTGTGTGTGTCTGTGTGTGTGAGTGTGTGTGTGTGTGTGTGAGAGTGTGTGTGTGTGAGAGTGTGTGTGAGAGTGTGTGTGTGAGTGTGTGTGTGTGTGTGTGTGTGTGTGTGTGTCCTCCCTGATAGTAGCAATGAGAATTTCTTGGTTGGAGACACATAGCTGGGAAGTGAGGTCGCCAGCGCTCAGCCACACAGAACGTTGCAGACGTTACCTAGAGCAGACGTGACCCCATCCGGGGTCAGGGCCATCGGGGGGCCTTGCTCAGCGAAAATAGGAAACTTCTGCCCTGAGCAGCATAAACAAAAACAAAGCAGAGCCTCTGTGGCCAAGGCCCATCCCAACGTGACATGAGCTCTTGGCCTGGGCTCCCGCGTTCATTGTTGAAACTCACATCCCGAATGACTCAACTCACCCTTCCTGGAGAAACTTTGAATAAAATACCAGTGCATTCTTTTCCCCTGAAAACTTGTTACGTTTTCTTGGTGTTGTCCATTCCTCCTCGTGAAAGTGTCAGAGAGCCAGCAAACAGCTAGTTAAGAATTCGGTAGGTCTAGAGTCATATTTCGGCTCGACTGGGTGAGCGTGACAGACTCCCTTCCCCGAAGGGCATTGCTGAACCAGACGGAATATTTCAAAAACCTGACAGTTTTGGTCATCGTCCCTAACAATCCAGATTATTAAATGAATTTCAATTCCACAAAGTTTATTTATTTTTATTTTTTTCTTGCATTATACTTCTGCTGCAAAGGCAACAAATTTCACAACATATGCCGGTGATATTAAACCTGATTCTGATACAGCAGGGTAACAGGTCCAATGAACCTGCGGCCCCCCCCACCCCACAATTATACTTGTGTGACTGATTAACCTACCATCTAAAGAGAGTTATTTCTCGACACAACAGAAGCTTGTACAAGTTTATAAGGTTAAAAGGCCTGAAAAGTTGACCATTTATTCCCCTGCATAGGTGCTACCCAACTTGCTGAGTTCCTCTAGCATTGTCAAAGTACTTTTATTATCAAAGTGTGTGTAAATTATACAACCTTGAGATTTGTCTGCTTACAGGCAGCCACAAAGCGAGAAACCTGCAAGAACCCAGCTTACAACATCTAATGTGCAGAGAAAGAGAAGACAAAATGACACAAATCATGCAAACAACAATGTGGCTGTTGATTTCCAGCAAGGGAGTCTTGTGTTTACAAGCTTGGAGTTATTGCCCCCTTTCCTTAGCCACCTCACCAAACCCCCAAGAAGCGACTAGAAATCAGTCGTGATTGAATGGTAGAGCAGATGGACCAAAAGGCCTAATTCTGCTCCTCCCATTTCTCATAGCCTTACCTAGGGGTGACAGTGTGGCAAACTACCCAGCAGGCTCAGTGCGGCCTACTTGCCCACCACACTGTCAGAAGCCTAGGAATAGATTTCTAGTGGGCCAAGGATGGGTGGGGGGGGGGAGAGAGAGAGAGAGAGAGAGAGCGCGAGCAAGAGAGAGTGAAAGATTAAAAAAAATCACAAACAGACTTTGTGCCAGATGGGAGGGAGGGGCTTCTTTGTAGCCACTATTGACCTTACGCAATGGGCTTGAGACACACATCATCAAACTCATTCCAGTTGTCTGAAGATTATCTCTGGGGGAGCTGGGAGCTCAGTGAAGCTGGGAAAAGAAGAAAAGAGGCAAGTCTCCCAAGGCTACTGCCTGGACCCTTAAGAACAACAACAAAAAGCAACAAAGAAAGGGAAGCATTCCTGACGGGTGATGTCATTTTTTTTGTGAAGGGACAGCTTGTAGGCCGAGGCTGCATCCTGAGTGTTGAATGATCACAGTGGAAAATTCAGTCCCCAACACACACACACACACAAATCCTCCGTTCAGCTAATTACAGTTGCCATGGAAACTGGCTTCTTTGTTGCGTTAAAAGCAAACAGGGGGAAAAAAGAGAGAAATTGATTATAACTTCTTGAAAAGCAGCGAGAGTTATTAACCACTTCCATCCAGAGTTAAAGCTGCTCCCATCTTGCTCCTTCTTCATCAGACTCACCCATCACGGCTCAGGGATCAGTGATAAAGGCCATTCTGCCCAACTGGTTGATACTGGCCTCTACGGTTTGCAGAAGCCTCTTCAGCCAGAGGGAAGCTGGCAGAGAAGATCAGCGAGAGGGACGTTGCAGAGAGGCGAGTGAAAGAGGGATGGGGTGGCAAGAGACCTAGGCACGGGGATAGAAATAGTGAAAGAGAAAGAGCGAGAGAAATGTCAGCGTGAGAGATGGATAGTGAAAGAGGGAAGGAAATAGAATGACAGGGAGAAAGAGAAGGTGAGAGACAGAGATAGTGGAATAGTGAAAGAAAGAGAGGAAGGAGAGAGAAAGGTGTGAAGGGAGGTGCACAGCCAAGGAGTGGAAGGATACCGATAAGGGGAGAGGGGGGTGGATAAAACAATGGAAAAAAAGATACGGGGAAGAAAAACAGAAGAGACACAGAGAGAGGCAGGAGAAGAGAAAGTGACAGAGAGAAATAGAGGGATGGAGAAGAAGTGGAGAGGTGATAATGACACAGAAAGGAGGGAGACAGAGAAAGAGACATGAGGCAGAGAGACACACAGGAAGAGAGAGGAGACAGTCAGAGAGAGAGACAAAGAAAGAGGTGGAGAGACAGAGAGAGAGAGGGAGAGTAACAGTAGCAAAGAAGCACAGAAGTGCGATGGGCGGCAGATGAGGGGGTGGTGGGAGAGTTACTGGTGGAGGGAGAAGTGGATGTTAGACTGGTGTCAGAGGGGGAGGTGGGTGGTGGGGGCATCTGGAGAGGGGTGGTCAGGGACTGGGTCGGTGTGGGTTGGGGGTAGGTGGCAGGGCTGGGGAGGGGTTGGAGCAGGAAGGGGTGACCGGGGGGGGGGGGGGAACGATCCGGCTCCCGATATGACAGTCAAGATGACCCGGACTGTGGGAGGTGACAGACTCACTTCCGCTTTCCCTCCCGGTCCTCTCGGTGCCCCTCACCCTCCGTCCTTGCCCTCTCAGTGCCCCTCCCTCGCAGAACACTCTCCCCCATGCAGAAGAGCACTGTCCCCCCCCCACCCCCCGATTAGAGTTGACACCCTGGGCCCCTCCCAGGCCTGGCCGATGGGCCCCGACAGGAAGCACGGTGCCAGTCGGAGGGAGGAGGCCTGTGCGTGTCGGGGGAGAGAGAGAGGGCAACGAGCCCAGCAAACGCCCGCCTGCTGCGGGTCACCCCGGGGTCAGAGGCACAGGGTGATGTCACGGAGCTTGGCCCTCCGCTCAGGAAGCATCTGAATCATTCTTGGCAGTGCACATGTTACAAAACAATTGCAGGCTGAGAGAGAGGAAGGGCAGATGATTGAAGCCCGTCCCAAAGTGGATAAACGCTCTAGCCCATTGTCACACATCTGCAAGGGACCCTAGGCCCAGCCGTCCACAGACAGCAGAACCCACTTGGCTTTAATATCGCTGACACATCTTGTGAAATTTGTTTAGCAGCTGAAATACTGTGCAATACATAAATAATTACTATTAGTTACCATGCGAAACATAAAACATATACTCAGCGTCCACTTTATGAGGTACAGGAGGTACTGAACAACTGGTCACTGAGTACACATTCACGGTCTTCTGCTGCTTTAACCCATCTACTTCAAGGTTGGACGATTTGGCAGTTCAGAGATGCTCTTCCTCTCCATCCCGTGTGTCGCGCCGGGTGGCAACCTCACTGTTTCTTTAGCTCTCCGTCTGTTTTTTTGTTTACAAGGCCCAGTCGCTAGCTTGGCGCTCAACCCGGCACGGATGGAAGGCGTGCGAGGAGCCGGCCGGATTCGAACCCGGGACTGCTCGCCTCGAAGTCCGGCGCTGATGCCACTACACCACCGAGTTACAGCGCTATTCTAACGTGTGGTTATTTGAGTTACCGTCGCCTTCCTGTCAGCTTGAACCAGTCTGGCCATTCTCCTCTGAACTCTCTCGTTTACAAGGTGTTTTTGCCCAAAGAACTGCCGCTCACTGGATCTTGTTTTGTTTTCCGCACCATCCTCTGTAAACTCTGGAGCAGGGTTTCCCAACCAGGGGTCTACGGACCTCTTGCTCAAGGCACAAAAGAGGTTGGGAACCCTGCTCCAGAGACTGTTGTGAGTGAAAATCCCAGGAGATCAGCAGAGTCTGGATACTCAAATAATCCTGTCTGGCACCAACAATCGTTCCATGGTCAAAGTCATTTAGATCTAATTTCTTCCCCATTCTGATGTTTGGTCTGAACAACAACTGAACCTCTTGACCATGCCTGCATGCTTTTATGCATTGAGTTGCTGTCGCGTGATTGGCCGATTAGGTATTTGCATTAATGAGCAGGAACAAAAGAAGCTACAGAGAGTTGTGAACTCAGTCAGCTCCAGCATGGGCACCAGCCTCCCCAGTATCCAGAACATCCTCAAGGAACAACGCCTCATAAAAAGTTGCCATCCATCATTAAGGATCTCATCACCCAGGTCACACCCTCTTCTCATTGCTACCATCAGGGAGGAGGTACAGGAGCCTGAAGGCACACACTCAATGATTCAGGAACAGCTTCTTACCCTCTGCCGTCTGATTTCTGAATGGACATTGAACCCGTGAACACCACCTCACTACACATAAACGGTGCTGGTGAATGCAGCAGGCCAGGCAGCATCTCTAGGAAGAGGTACAATCAACGTTTCAGGCCGAGACCCTTCGTCAGGACTAACTGAAGGAAGAGTGAGTAAGAGATTTGGAAGTGGGAGGGGGAGATCTGAAATGATGGGAGAAGACAGGAGGGGGAGGGATGGAGCCAGGAGCTGGACAGGTGATTGGCAAAAGGGATACACATTCCAAGAAAGGATATATGGCTGTGATAGCTAGTCTGAGCCAAAATGTGGTCGAAAAGTTGAAGAGCTGAAGAAATTACAGACGGGGAGCAGTGAGAGATGGTTTCACTCAGACTCGCTATCACAGCCGTATATCCTTTCTTGGAACGTGTATCCCTTTTGTCAATCAACTCTCTTGGCTCCATCCCTTCCCCTCCTGTTTTCTCCCATCATTTCGGATCTCCTCCTCCCCCTCCCACTTTCAGATCTCTTACTAGCTCTTCCTTCAGTTAGTCCTGACGAAGGGTCTCGGCCCGAAACGTCGACTGTGCCTCTCAGTACCTCACTACTTTTTAACAGATAAGTATATTTCTTGCCAAAGATCACAGTTTTTATTATTATGTTTTGCAAAGTACTTCTGCCGCATTGCAACAAATTTCACCACATATGCCGTTGATATTAAACCGGACCGTGAATCTGACTTGGAGTATCGCGTTCAAGTCCGGTCGCTTCATTATAGGAAGGATGTGGAAGTTTTAGAGAGGGTGCAGAGGAAGAAGCTGTCTCGGAGCCTGTTGGTGCTGGCTTTTACGCTGCGGTACCGTTTCCCAGGTGGTAGCAGCCGGAACAGTTTGTGGTTGGGGGTGACCCAGGTCCCCAGTGATCCTTCGGGCCCTTTTTCACACACCTGTCGCTTGCACTGTACTGTGGGCTTCAGAGATGATGGGCCTGACTCTGGCTTGCCGTTCCGAGACGGCCTGATTGGGACGATCAACGCTGGCTGGGGCGCTGCGGTGAAGAGCGGCTCTGCATGCAGCTTGCAGTGGGCGCGCGGCGCGGCCGCTAAGCTGAACGCCACCGGTTTGATGTTCGACATCGCGGGCGTGGCCCGCAAGCTTTTTGCACTGCTTGTTTTTCTCGTGCGCTGGGTGTTTGAACAAGCTCCATGGTGTTTATTTTTGTTTCCGGGCTGTTGGCGAGAGGACGAAACTCAGAGTTGTACTCTGTTTAGATAGCTTGATAAGAAATGTGCTTTGAACACCGAAACAGAGCCCGATTTATTCATTTATTTAGAGATACAACACAGTAACAGGCCCTCCTGCTCCAATGAGACAGCGCCGTCTAATTAGCCCACGTGACCTGCGAACGCGTGCGTCTTTGGGCTGCGCGAGGGAAACGGGAGCGCCCGGAGGGGAACTCACACGGTGGGAACGTACAGACTTCTACGGGCGGCGGCGGGAATCAAGCTCCGAATGGTGCTCGCTGGCGCTCTGGAGCAAAAGTGCTCACCGCTACACTACCACGGTCAGCACGACGCTTTACCGTGCAGGCGACCCAGGTCTGACTCCAGCCGCTGCCCGTAAGGAGTTTGTACGTTCTCCCCGGTGGCCGCGTGGGTTTCCTCCGGGTGCTCCGGTTTCCTCCCACAGTCCAATGGCGTACCGGTTGGTAGGTTAATTGGTCAGTGTAAATTGTCCCGTGATTAGGCTGGGGTTAAATCGGGGGATTGCTGGGCGGTGTGGCTCGAAGGGCTGGAAGGGCCTATTTCACGCTGTATCTCAATAAACAGTAAATAAATAGACAGATAAATAAGCACTTCACCAGCTGCAAGATGGCTTGGGACATCCTTGGTTGTGAGAGATATCACTGGAATGTGAGTCTATATGTATTGCAGCTTTGATATTCCACTGGGATGGAGCTATGGCTGTTGCTTTTAGCTTTTAATTCCAGATTAAATTAATTACTTGAGTTTAAGTTCTGCAGTAATGGGATCGCTCAATCAATAACATAGACCAATAAACTATCCCAGAGGACAACCACCAGCTCCCGCGCCCTCAGTTGCATTGCCCTGTTGTGGCCAATCCCGTCGTCCAAATCTGCTTGGTGACCCAATGGCCTCCAATAGCTGCAAGGCTCTTTGGGATGTCCCAGAAGAGATATAGATGCCACTAACAGGATCTATTCATATCACGCACCCCCCCCACGCACTCATCTATATACTGACAACCACACCTACCACTTCCACTCATTCCACACTCGCACACCCTCTGAGAGAAGCTGTTCCTCCTCAGATTCCCTTTAAAGATTTCACCTTTCAGCCTTAAACTATGACCTCAGTTCTTATCCAACTTCAGCGGAAAAAGTCTGCCTACATTCACCCTACCTACACCCATCAAAGTTCTGTATCACTATAAGATCTCAGCTCATTCTCCTGTGATTTTGGAGATAAAGTCCTCCCATGTTCAACCTGTCCCTGTAACACGGGTCTTCAACTCCTGGCAACCTCCAGGTAACCGGCTGGTATGGAAACACCAACGCCCTTGAACGGAAAATTCCTTCAAAAAGTTGTGGGTCCGGCCTAGTCCATCGGGGGCAAAGCCCTCCCAACTATTCAGCACAGCGACGTGAAACACTGTCGCAGGAAAGCAGCATCTATCATCAGGGACCCCCACCACCCAGACCATGCTCTCTTCTTGCTGCTTCCATCAGGAAGAAGGTACAGGAGCCTCAGGACTCACACCACCAGGTTCAGGAACAGTTATTACCCCTCAACCATCAGGCCCTTGATCCAGAGGCGATAACTTCATTGAAATGTTCCCACAACCTATAGACTCACTTTCAAGGACTCTTCATCTCATGTTCTCAATATTTATTGCTTATTTATTTATTACTATTGTTTCTTTCCTTTTGCATTTGCATTTTGTTGTCTTCTGCTCTCTGGTTGAAGTGGTCTTTCATTGATTCTATTATGATGACTATTATATTAAGGGCTTACTGAGTATGCCCGCAAGAAAACAAATCTCAGTGTTGTGTACGGTGACAAATATGTACTTCGTTAATAAATTTTCCAGGGTGCCGAAGACGTTTGCAGAGTGCTGTAGTAATTTTATGTATTGCGCTGTACCGCTGCCGCAAAAAGGAGCAAAGGATGTTGGGAATGGCGAGGATGGACCGCCATGGGAGGGGTGTGGGACGGGTGGCAGAGACGGAGTGCCAGGGTCTGGGGGGTGGCACGGGTGCTGACACACCCAGCCCTGAGTCACCAGGCAAGGTCATTGGATTCCAAACAACTGGTTTATTGATCATTACAGAATGTCTCTCTGGTGCTTCCCGCTCCCTCCCCTCTCCCTTCCCCTTTTCCCAACCACGATTCCCCTCTCCCTGCCCCCTTCCCACTCTCAATCCACAATAGAGACCCAGATCAGAATCAGGTTTATCATCACTCACATATTATGTGTCATGAAATTTGGTTTTGATATTTTTGTGACAGCAGTACAGTGCAGGAGTCTTAGGCACCCTGGCTATGTATATGTGCCTAAGATTTCTGTACAGTATACATCAAAACTTACAGTGAAATGCGTAGTTTGCGCCAAGGATGGGCTGGGGGCCAAAACTGGATGAGACCCGCACAGATGTGTACAAATTCCTTAGAGATAACAGCAAGAATTGAACCCCAGTCTTATAGCTGCCGCTGTAAGGTGGTGAGCAAACTGCGACACTGCCCCAGAGTGTCTGAAACCTTGCTCAAAGACACGGGCAAGGAAGACAGGTGCGTCGAAGCAACGAAACGTACGGTGAACAGCGTTGCTTGTGCCAACGCCCAACGCAGTCTGAGGACGTGCCAGTGGAGGGGAGGGCAGCCCGCAAGTGTCGCCGCACCTCCAGCACCAACATCGCACGCCCACAACTTACTAACCCGAATCCGTACGCCTTTGGGATGTGGGCGGATACCAGAGCGCCAGGAGGAAACCTACACAGTCACCGGGAGAAGGTACAACCTCCTTACGGAGAGAATCAGATTGAGGTTTACTATCACCAGTGTGCGTTGTGAAATTTGTTGTCTTTGCGATAGCAGTATAATGCAAAAAAAAGCAAAAAACTGTGAATTACAGTATGTATATATTAAATAGTTAAATTACATAAGTAATTAAAACAGAAGTATAAAAATTAGTGAGGTAGTGTTCATGGGTTCGATGTCCATTCAGAAATCAGACGGCAGAGGGGAAGAAGCTGTTCCTGAATCGCTGAGTGTGTGCCTTTGGGCTTCTGTACCTCCTCCCTGATGGTAGCAATGAGAACAGGGCATGACCTGGGTGATGGAGGTCCTAAATGACGAATGCCACCTTTTTGAGGCGTCTCTCCTTGAAGATGTCCTGGATGCTCTGGAAGGTGGTGCCCAAGATGGGGTGGTCTAAGTTTGCAACCCTCTTCAAGTTAATGTGGCAGTGGCCCCTCTCCCCCATACCAGATGGTGATGCAGTCAGTCAGAATGCTCTCCACAGTACATCTGTAGAAGTTGTCAAGTGTTTTAGGTGGCTGGCTGAATCTCCTCAAACTCCTGATGAAAGATAGCCGCTGCTGTGCCCTCTCTGTAGCTGCATTGATACGTTGGGTCCAGGTCAGACCCTCAGAGATATTAACACCTCAGAGAATAGCTCACTAACCCTAACTCAGACATCTTGTGCCCATACAGCAGCAGTAACTGCAGCTGGCACGGTAAGGTGTTATGCTGTTTGCTAGGTTACAATGCCACCCTGCTTCCCAGCCTCTGGAATTCTCTCCAGAAACCTTTTCTCCTTCTGGCCCTCCCCTAAGAAGTCCCTTGAAGACAACCTGTCACCTGCCCGACAACTGAGGTGATTTTTTTTTCTCTCGATAAATCTCATCTCACTCCTGCTTTGTGATGCGTAACGACATCGGGGCGCTTACGTCAATGCACACTGCTGGTTTGTTTACAGCTGCAGGGAGCGAGAAGCGACTGCACTCCGAAGGAAGTGCTGCAGGTCCTCGGCCGGTCAGTGGCAGTGCTGACGGAAATGGACAACGCTTGGGGTCAAAGGTCGCTCCCTGCTCAGGAAACACGTGGGGGGCGGGGGGCGGCGGATGCTGGAACCTGCAAAAGCACACGATCTGCTGGAGATAGGTAAAGAGTTCAGCAGCAGCCGTGGGGGTGAACGACGAACTGGGTAGGGAGCTGTCAACGGTTCAGGTTCACATCCTGCATCGGGGTGGAGATTACAGAACGGGGGGTGGTCAGGGCAAGAAAGAGAGCGGGAAAGGTGAGGCGGGAAGTAGAAAGCCTGAAAGGTCAAAGGCCAAAGAAGTCGGCGAGTCTGGAGGTAGAGATCAGAAGTTCGAGACTGCAAGAGGAAGTGACCGGTGGTCAGAGACACGTAGAACCAAAATCAGGTTTATTATCACTGACATAGGCAACTGTGCAGAAGCCTTAGGCACATATATATAGCCAGGGCGTCTCAGACTTAGGCACAGTACTGAAGCAATTTTATGTATCGCACTGTACTGCTGCCACAAGAAAAAATGACGTATGTGAGTGATGATAAACCTGATTCTAATCTGGGTCTCTAGACTGAGAGTGGGAAGGGGACAGGGAGAGGGGAATCATGGTTGGGAAAAGGGGAATGAAGAGGAGAGGGAGCGGGAAGCACCAGAGAGACATTCTGTAAACTAATTGCTTGGAATCAAATGACCTTGCCTGGTGTCTACACTCTTGCCTCTTCCAATACCCCAACTCCCGGCACTCCTTCTCTGCCACCTGTCCCACACCCCTCCCATGTCGCTCCACCCTCACCGTTCCCAACATCCTTCGCTCCCGCCAGACTTACAAACTTGCTCTCCGCTCCACGTTGACAAATACAAGTACTGTGCAAAAGTCTTTTGCATAGCACTGTGTTTCACGAAATTTGTTGTTTAGCGGTGATACATAGGATATATGATCAATTATAGGATATAAATAAATTAAAGAAAACACGTAGTTTTAAACGAGAGCAAAAAAAATAGTGAGGTAGTGTTCATGGGTTCGATGTCCATTCAGAAATTGGACGGTACAGGGGAAGAAGCTGTTCCTGAATCGCTGAGTGTGTGCCTTCAGGCTTCTGTACCTCCTCCCTGAGGGTAGCAATGAGAAGAGGGCATGTCCTGGGTTTTGGGGGTTTTTAATGATGGACCCTGCCTTTTTGAGGCATCGCTCCCTGACGATGACCTGGATACTGGGGAGGCTCGTGCTGCCTCGGCTGACTGAGTTCACAATTTTCTACAGCTTTTTCTGATCCTGTGCAGTGCCCCCACCTCCCATACCAGACGGTGATGTAACCAGTTAGAACGCTCTCAATGGCACACCTGTAGAAATTGGCAAGTGCCTCTGGTGACGTACCAAATCTCCTCAAACTCCGAACAAAATATAGCTGCTGTCCTACCTCCTTTGGTTGTGGCCTGCCCTGGTGCTGGAGACACGTTTGAGTGTGATAGGGGGCAGGTGGGAAAGGGGGGCCTGTTTTGCTGTTGTTCTCTTGGTTCGTTCTGTTGTTGCTGGTGCTTGTGTTGTCCTGCTGAGCATTGTGGGTAGGCTATGTTGGAGCCGGGATGTGCGGCTGCCCCCAGCACGTCTATGAGTGCACTGGTTGTTAACGCAAAAACAACGCATTTAACTCAATCTTCCGATGTCCATGTAATAAATAAACCCGAAATCTGAATCTGAAAGTTGACGATGCAACTCCCTTTCAGTTCCTCTGAGCACCTCCTCTTAGTTTTCCGGACACTCTCCTTCCACATGCAGAAAGAAATCGATGTAGGAATTGGCCATTTGGCCCCTCAAATCTGACCCACTGACATTTGACCTCAGCACTATCTGTCTAGCACCTTTTTCCCTGAAGCATAGGAGAATGAGGGGAAATTCGATAGAGGTATACAACGTGGTTGACGGGGTGGAGATACATCTCTTCCAAAGGAGGTGTAAGGTGCTCCTTCCCTCCACAAGCCTGCAGGTCACCGGTGAGCAAGGTGTAGCACCTGCTTAGCCCCCCAGTCAGGGTCACGTGAAACCACGGGAGCAGCCGGTGCAGATCACACGTCCTGATTGTGCGACCATTGTCACCAGGCAGACAATCTCTGAAGAGTATTGATAATGGCTGGGGTCACCCATTTTGTAAAGACACTGCCCAGAGGAAGGCAATGGCAGACCATTTCTGCAGAAGAATTTGCTAAGAACAAAAATCTGCCATATGACACAGTACATGATGATGATGAAGACAGAGACTTGCGAGTTGCATAAATTATGAGGGGTGTAGAAAAGGTAAATGCAAGCAGGCTTTTTCCACTGAGGTTGGGTGGGACCACAACCAGAGGTCATGGGTTAAGGGTGAAAGGTGAAAGGTTTAAGGGGAGGATGAGGGGAAACTTCTTCGCTCAGAGGGTGGTGAGAGTGTGGAACGAGCTGCCAGCACAAGTGGTGCATGTGAGCTCGATTTCAACGTTTAAGAGAAGTTTGGATAGGTACATGGACAGGAGGGGGTACGGAGGGCTATGGTCCCAGTGGAGCTCAATGGGAGTAGGCAGTTTAAATGGGTCAGCATGGCCTAGATGGGCCGAAGGGCCTGTTTCTGCGGTAGTTTTTATATAAATGTGTCGTTTGCATCGGTAACCTACACAGTCTGGGGATTAGCTTGATCTGCCACTTGTACTTCGAGACACACAGTGGAATGTGTCATTTGTGTCACGTCTGTGACGACCGCGCTGGGCAGCAGGCAAGTAGGAGGGACCCGGAGGAACCCGCGCAGCCGCGGGCCGAACGTGCAGACTCCTTTCAGGCAGCAGCGGGAACTGAAATCTGATTGCCGGCGCCGGAAGGCCTCGCACTCCCGTGCTGCCCGAACGCTCGGGAAGTGGGTTCAATAGGGACGAGTGGTGGAGAGTCGGTGGGGGGGCGGGGGCACGGAGGCCAAACGGCTTTCCCCCCCGTGCACTAGGCCGAAGCATCTCTACGATGTCGGCTGTGCGGTGGCTGAGGGATCCCGAGATTTGCTCCCCTCCTGGGAAACACCTTGCCTGTGGTTGCTGCCTGCTCAGGGCGGCTGGTGTATCCCTGGACTGCGGCCAAGCCAAGAAACCTGAAAACCAAACTCATTATTGATTGCTAATAAAATGTTATTTCATCTGAATTGACGTACAGAGAGTGGGAGTAAAAGGACGCACTTTAAATTAACTGCCTGCTAAATATTTTATGTTGTGGTGGATTCAGCGAAGGAAATGTCCAAAGCCATAGCTTGCTTCGTGTTAACCCACTCCTGCCTGCTGGCTGAGACCCAGGAATGTATATCCCAGACATTCATACTGAGCGACACCGGGTTAATACACACCACAGCACAGAAACAGGCCCTTCAGCCCATCTAGTCCATTTCGAGTTTCAATTCTGCCTAATCCCGTCAATCAGGACCACAGCCCTCCACCCCTCTGACCCGTGTACCTGCCCAAACTTCTCTTAAATAATTAAATTGAACCTCTTCTTCTGGCAGCTCGTTCCACATCCTCACCGCCCTCTCTTCCCCCTCATGCTTCTCTTAAACCTTTCACCTTTCACCCTTAACCCATGACCTCTAGTTGTAGTCCCACCCAACCTCAGTGCAAAAAGCTTGCTTGCATTTTCCCCTATCTATACCCCTCATAATTTTATCTACCTCTATCAAATCTCCCCTCAATCTTCTACATTCCAAGGAAATATAGGCCAAGGCCATTCAGCCCATTGAGTCTGCTCTGCCATTCCATCATGGCTGATCCATAGAAACCATAGAAACTACAGCACAGAAACAGGCCCTTTGGCACTTCTTGGCTGTGCCGAACCATTTTCTGCCTAGTCCCACTGACCTGCACACGGACCATATCCCTCCATACACCTCCCATCCATGTATCTGTCCAATTTATTCTTAAATGTTAAAAAAGAACCCGCATTTACCACCTCGTCTGGCAGCTCATTCCATACTCCCACCACTGTCCGTGTGAAGAAGCCCCCTCTAATGTTCCCTTTAAACTTTTCCCCCCTCACCCTTAACCCATTAACCCATGGATCCCAGATCCCATTCAACCCCATACACCTGCCTTCTCACCATATCCTTTGATGCCCTGACCGATCAGGAAACGATCAACTTCAGCCTTAAATATATCCACGGACTTGGGCTCCACCACAGTCTGTGACAGAGCATTCCACAGATTCACTACTCTCTGGCTAAAAATATTCCCCTTTACACCTGTTCTAAAGGGTCGCCCCTCAATTTTGAGGCTGTGCCCTCTAGTTCTGGATACCCCCACCAGAGGAAACATCCTCTCCACATCCACCCTATCTAGCCCTTTCAACGTTTGGTAGGTTTCAATGAAATCCCCCCACATTTCTTCCAAATTCCAGTGAGTACAGGCCCAAAGCTGCCAAACGCTCCTCATATGTTAACCCCTTCGTTCCTGGAATCATCCTCGTGAACCTCCTCTGCTCTCTCCAATAACAACACCTCCTTTCTGAGATAAGGGGCCCAAAACTGTTGACAGTACTCTAAGTGTGGCCTGACTAGTGTCTTATGACGACTCAGCATTATCGCACTGCTTCTATTCCTCTTGAAATAAATGCCAACATTACATTTGCCTTCTTTGCCACAAACTAAACCTGTAAATTAACCTTCTGGGAGTCTTGCACGAGGACTCCCAAGTCCCTTTGCACCTCTGATGTTTGAACCTTCTCCCCACTTAGATAATAAAGGAAAAGTAAACTCATGAGAGAGCAGAGGTCATCAACTTTTTGCCGTTGATGTTTCTGTAGCAGGCAATTTCTTTTTTATGAGGCCGGGTTGCTAGCTCGACGCTCAACCCAGCACGGATGGAAAGCGTGCAAGGGAGCCGGCTGGATTCGAACTCGGGAACTTTCGCTCCGGAGTCCGGCACTGATGCCACTAGGCCACCGGCTGGCTCCACTTAGATAATAGTCCACATTATTGTTCCTTTTACCAAAATACATTATCATAAATTTCCCAACACCGTATTCCATCTGCCTCTTTTTTGTCCATTCTTCCAATATGTCTAAGTCCTGCTGCAATCGCATTGCTTCCTCAGCACTACCTACTCCTCCAGGTCAGGCAGCATCTGTGGAGAGGGATAAACAGTCGATGTTTTGGGCTGAGAGCCTTCATCAGGATTGGATAGGAAGGGGGCTGAATTCAGAATACGTGGTGGGAGACGGGAAGGAGTGCAAGCTGGCAGGTGATGGTTGAGACCATGACACCATAACAGACAGGAGCACAATTAGGCCATTTGGCCCATCGAGTCTGTACCATCATTTCATCATGGCTGATCCATTTTCCCTCTCAGCCCCAGTCTCCTGCCTTCTCCCCGTATCCCTTTGTGCCCTGACCGATCAACAACCTATCAACCACACAATGACTTGGCCTCCACAGCTGCCTGTGGTAATGAATTCCACATTCACCACACCCTGGCTAAAGAAATTCCTCCATTCTAAAAGGGTGCCCCTCTATTCTGAGGCTGTGCCCTCTGGTCCTAGACTCCCCCAACATAGGAAACATCCTCTCGGCATCCACTCTGTCGGGGTCAAGTAGAAGAGGGGATTACGTGAGAAGTTGGGAGGGGATAGGTGGAAGAGGGAGGCGTAGTCGGAAGAGGGAGGGATAGATGGAAGAGGGAGGGGAGATGTGGAAGAGGGAGGAGTAGTCGGAAGAGGGAGGGGATAGGTGGAAGAGGGAGGGGATAGGTGGAAGAGGGAGGCGTAGTTGGAAGAGGGAGGGGTAGTCGGAAGAGGGAGGGGATAGGTGGAAGAGGGAGGTGTAGTCAGAAGAGGGAGGGGTAGTCGGAAGAGGGAGGGATAGGTGGAAGAGGGAGGGGAGAGGTGGAAGAGGGAGGAGTAGTCGGAAGAGGGAGGGGTAGTTGGAAGAGGGAGGGATAGGTGGAAGAGGGAGGGGACAGGTGGAAGAGGGAGGGGATAGTTGGAAGAGGGAGGGGATAGTCGGAAGAGGGAGGGGATAGGTGGAAGAGGGAGGGGATAGGTGGAAGAGGGAGGGATAGTCAGAAGAGGGAGGGGATAGGTGGAAGAGGGAGGGGACAGGTGGAAGAGGGAGGGATAGTCGGAAGAGGGAGGGGATAGTTGGAAGAGGGAGGGGATAGGCGGAAGAGGGAGGGGATAGGTGGAAGAGGGAAGGGCTAGGTGGAAGAGGGAAGGGCTAGGTGGAAGAGAAGGTTGAGAAATCAAATCTCATCTCCCAATAAATCACATCACAGCTTTTCATCATTTAACAATCTTAGAGATATCGAGCCATGGAGCATAGAAACAGGCCCTTCAGCCCATCTAGACCATACTGAACGACTCCCATCGACCTGAACCCTGACTGCAGCCCCCCAGAACCCTTACGATGCACGTACCCATCCAAACTTCTCTTCAACGCTGAAATCGAGCTGGTATGCACAACCTGCTCTGGCAGCTCGTCCTGCGCTCTCAGCCCCTTTGAGTGAAGAACCTCAGGCAGTTTGATACCTGTGTTGGTGTTGGCACTGGGTGGGAGAAGCCCCCTTCACTTCACTACCGTTGGCAAGGATGGGCAGGAGCCTGAGGATGCACCCCCAACATTTTAGGATCAGACTTGCCCGCTCTGTCATCAGATTTCTGAACGGTCCTTGAATCCATACACAGTACACTATCTCGCTAATTCTCCTTCAAACCATTATTGATTTTTCTTGTAACTTTATATTACTTTGTTATGCCTGCTGCCACAAGACAACTAATTTCACAACTGATTCAGGGACAATAAAGCTGATTCTGGTCCCTACGGTCCCACTCTCAACTCAATGACCCACACCGCACCCCCTCCACCACTCCACATTTAGCCCAGCCATTGTATTGTGTCCAATTCTGGGCGCCCCAGGATAGGAAGGATGTGGAGGCTCTGGAGAGGGGGGCATCAATTGTTCACCAGGAAGCCGGTTGGACAAATGTAGGTTGCTTTCTCTGGAGAGAGGAAGACCTGAGAGGCGTTTATGATATCAGGGGAGCCATAAATAGACCCTAAGACCTGGGGACAGAATTAGGCCATTCAGCCAGTTGAGATTGCTGCATTTCATCATGGCAGATTTATTATTTCTCTAAATCCTATTCCCCTGCCTTCCCCCCCGAAACCTTTGACACCCTGATTAATCAAGAAAATATCACCTTCCGCTTTAAGTGTACCCATCGACTTGGCCTCTACGGCCACCTACCGCAACGAATTCCACAGGTTCATCACCATGTGGCTAAGGAAATTTCTCATTGCCGTTCTAAAGAGAACATCCTTGTAGTCTGAGACTGTTCTCTCTGGTATGAGACTCTCCCGTGAAAGGAAACATCCCCTCCACATCCACTCTACCTAAGCCTTTCAATATTTGCTTAGTTTCCATAAGGTCTCCCTCATTCACGTCAAGTCAAGTCAAGTCGCTTTTCATTGTCATTTCGACCATAAGCTGCTGGTACAGTACACAGTGAAAACGAAACAACGTTCCTCCAGGACCATGGTGCTACATAAAACAACACAAAACTACACTAGACTACCTGAAACAACACAAAACTACACTAGACTACCTGAAACAACACAAAACTACACTAGACTAAGTGAGACAACACAAAACTACACTAGACTACAGACCTACACAGGACTATGTATATATGATTATGAAGACACGTAGTCCTCTTTTATTGTCATTTAGTAATGCATGCATTAAGAAATGATACATTATTTCCTCCAGTGTGATATCACAAAACACAAGACAGACCAAGACTGAAAAAACTGACAAAACCACATAATTATAACATATAGTTACAAACAGTGTAACAATACCGTAACTTGATGAAGAAGTCCGTGAGCACAGTAAAGTTCAAAGTCTCTCAAATGTCCCACATCTCACGCAGACGGGAGAAGGAAGAAAAACTCTCCCTGCCATGCCGACCACAGTCCGACTCTGAGTCATCCGAAAACTTCGAGCTCTGATCAGCTCTCCGACACCGAGTACTGAGCACCATCTCTGTCCGAACGATTCGACCTCCTTCTCGGTTGCCAAAAGCAGGCAATACCGGGGATTTTGAGGCCTACCCTCCGAAAGATTCCCGACCACACAGTAACGACAGCAGCGAACGGGCATTTCAGAAATTCCTCCAGATGTTCCTCTGTGCTTTCACATCCATTCTCCATCAAATCAGAATTGTCCATGGCCCCTATTTAACAGATACGATATCACTTTTCACCGGAGGGCTGCGCACACAAAACAGTGCAGGGCAGTTCAATAAATAATAATCAAGACAATAGGCACAGTAGAGGACAAATTCTTCCAAACTCCAGCGAGCACAGGCCCAGAATCGTCAAATGCTCCTCAGACATTAACCCTTTTATTCTTGGGATCCATCTTGTGAACCTCCTCTGGACCCTCTCCAATGACAGCATATCCTTTCTTGGATAGAGGGGCCCAAAACTGTTCACAGTACTCCAAGTGGACGGGAGGAGAAGATGGTGGCGTGACGCAGTGCACTCAGCTCTCTGGTGAATCATATCGGTATTTGTAAGTAGGATGCCGTGCACAATTCTGATTTGATGGAGACAGACGTGAGAAGGCACAGAGGAACATCTGGAGAAACTTCTGAAATGCCCGGTTCACTGCCGCTGTTACTGCGCGATCGAGAATCTTCCGGAGGGAAGGCCCCAAAATCCCCGGCTTTGCCTGCTGCTGGCGACCGGGGCTGGGGTCGAAGCGTTTGGATAGAGGTGGTGCTCGGTACTCGGTGTCGGAGGGCTGATCGGAGGCTCGAAGTTTTCGGACGACTCAGGGTCGGACTGTGGTCGGGCATGGCAGGGAGAGTTTTCTTCCTTCTCCCGTCCGCGTGAGATGTGGGACTTTCGAAAGACTTTGAACTTTTTTTACTGTGCCCATGGCCTGTTCTTCATCAAGTTATGGTATTGTTGCACTGTTGTAATTATATGTTATAGTTATGTGGGTTTTGCTAGTTTTTCAGTCTTGGTCTGTCCTGTGTTTTGTGATATCACACTGGAGGAATATTGTATCATTTCTTAATGCATCCATTACTAAATGACAATAAAAGAGGACTGTGTTTCCTCATAATCTAAAAAGTGCAGTCTGACCAGTGAGTTATACAGCCTGAGCATTACCTCCTTGCTTTTATATTCTAGTCCTCTGAAAATGAATGATAACATTGCATTTGCCTTCCTCACCACCCACTCAACCTGCAAGTTAACCCTTTAGGGAATCCTGCTCTTTGCAGCACTGGTATCTGAATCTTCTCCATGTTTAGAAAATAGTCCACATCTTTATTCCTTCTACCAAAGTTCATGACCATACACTTCCCAAGACTATATTCCATTTGCCCATTCTCCTAACCAGTCCGGAGGGTGGTCATGTGAAATATTACTGGACGTGCAGTTAAGTTGCAGGGAGTTTAAAACGACGTTGTGTCACAATGTTCGCTGCTGTTGCCTCACAGCTCCCGTGTCCCAGGTTCGAGCTTGACCTCTGGCGCTGTCCGTGCGGAATTGGCACACTTTCACTAGCAAGTTTCTACAGATGTACCGTGGAGAGCATTCTGACTGGCTGCATCACCGTCTGGTATGGGGGGTGGGGGGGAGAAGGAGCTACTGCACAGGATCGAAGCAAGCTGCAGAGAGCTGTAAACTCAGTCAGCTCCATCATGGCACCAGCCTCCATAGTGTCCAAGGAGCAGTGTCTCAAAAAGATGGCGTCCGTCATTAAGGACCCTCATCACCCAGGACATGCCCTCTTCTCATTGCTACCCGTATAAAATCCTAAAGGGATTGGACAGGCTAGATGCAGGAAGATTGTTCCCGATGTAGGGGAAGTCCAGAATGAGGGGTCACAGTTTGAGGATAGAGGGGAAGCCTTTTAGGACCGAGATGAGGAAAAACTTCTTCACACAGAGAGTGGTGAATCTGTGGAATTCTCTGCCACAGGAAACAGTTGAGGCCAGTTCATTGGCTATATTTAAGAGGGAGTTAGATATGGCCCTTGTGGCTAAAGGGATCAGGGGGTATGGAGGGAAGGCTGGTACAGGGTTCTGAGTTGGATGATCAGCCATGATCATACTGAATGGTGGTGCAGGCTCGAAGGGCCGAATGGCCTACTCCTGCACCTATTTTCTATGTTTCTAGGTACAGGAGCCTGAAGCCACACTCAATGATTCAGGAACAGCTTCTTCCCCTCTGCCATCAGATTTCTGAATGGACATCGAACCCATGAACACCACCTCACTATTTTTTATTTCTATTATTGCACTACCTATTTAATTATTCAATATCTATACTTAATGTAATTTAGTTTTTCTCTATTATTATGCGTTGCATTGTGCTGTTGCCGCAAAGAGAACAAATTTCACGAGACATGCGGGTGCTATTAAACCTGATTCTGACTCAGACTGCGTGGGCTTCCCCCGAGTGTTCTGCTTTCCTCCCACGTAACTACCCGCTGTAAATTGTCCAAAGTCCGTGGGTGAGCAGGGTGCAGGAGGGAGCAGGGGAACGGGACTTAACGGGACTAATTAGGATTGTGCCGAGCGTCCACGTCAACTCGACAGGCCAAATGGCCTCCTGCTCTGCCATGACATCTGAGCACCCTCAGGAATGTTTCAAAGCCTTTCTTACAGCAGGCGAGGTGATGCTGGCGCCCAGGCACTGTCCAACACGCGAGGCGGGTGTACAATTTGTGCACAGTCCGATCCCACAATCAGAAGCCAGAGAATGACCAGCTAACTGGTCTTAGAAGTTGTGTACAAGTTGCTGGAGAACCTCAGTGATTCAGGAAACATCTATGGAGGGAAATGGATAATCGGTGTCTCAGGCTGAGACTCTTTGCCTGCCGTGGAACAGAGAGAGAGGTCAGCGTCATATTATGTGCTGTGTCGTATGACATCATCATGTGCCATCTCATATGACATCATCATCATGTGCCGTGTCATGTGACGTGGGCGATCATGGTCTTTCCATGACCGTGATTGTTCTTGGCAATTTTTTCTACAGAGGTGGTTTGCCATTGCCTTCTTCTGGGCAGTGTCTTTACAAGAGGGGTGACCCCGGCCATTATCAATACACTTCAGAGATTGTCTGCCTGGCGTCAGTGGTCGCATAACCAGAACTTGTGATCTGCACCGGCTGCTCGTATGACCGTCCACCCCCTGCTCCCATGGCTTCACACGACCCTGATCGGGGTCTGAGTAGGTGCTACACCTTGTCCAAGGGTGACCTGCTGACTCGCAGAGCCTTACACCTCCTTTGGTAGAGACGTATCTCCACCCCACCACTCAAGAGAGGTCATAGCCAGTCCATAACGGTGAAGGGAAGAGGTGGGGCAGGTGATGGGTGGGTCCAGGTGAAGGGGAATGATAGGCTGATGTTGGGGGGGCGGTGTGGGGAGAGGAAATAACACGGTTAGCGACAGAAGCTTGGCGATGACAGGTGGAGGGCTGCAGATGATGGAATCTGACCGAGAACCGCAGTACAGGAGCAGACCCTTTGGCCCATTCAGTCCATGCTAGCCCTGATCAATTGCCTCGTCCCATCTACCCAAATGGAAGGATGGGGGTGGGGAAGGCAGGCGGGGTGGATGGAGCGTGACTCGGTGCGGGGAGTGTGAGGAAGGGGGAGGGAGGAAGACAGACAGTAGGATAGGGGTGCTGGATACACCAGGAGGACGGAAGGCAGGGACAGACGGGGAGCGGTTACTGGAATTTGGAGAATTCAGAGGGCAGGCTGCCATTTGTAGGTTGTAGGCCAGCTCCGCCCACTGCTGTCGTCGACCGAAGGACAAGGACAAATCACATACCCAGGACACGAGGGAGAGCACCACTGCCTCCCTTCACCCGAGGGGATGGACTTAGAGCCTTGGCCTGGGTGAACACCTTGTGAACATTGAACCCGACAGCACGGTTCAGAACCCCCCCCCCCCCCACCGCCGACCCACAATGATTAGATTAGATCCAACTTTATTGTCATTGTGCCGAGTACAGATACAAAGCCAATGAAATGCATTTAGCATCTGACCAGAAATGCAAAGAATAGTGTTATTTACAAAATAACTGCAAATAAAAAGTAAGTGTTACAGCACACAAATATAGAAGTACTGAGACAGTACAATACGGGTGCAATACTGCTTAGTGCTGTGATGTGAGGTTCAGCAGGGTCACAGCCTCAGGGAAGAAGCTCTTCCTGTGCCTGCTGGTGCGGGAGCAGAGGCTCCTGTAGCACCTACCGGATGGGAGGAGAGTAAAAAGCCCATGGTTAGGGTGAGATGCATCCCTGATAATGCTTTTCGCCCTGCCCAAGCAGCGTTGGGCCGATCTTTTGCCCTTACTCCAACATCAATCTAACCTTTCCCTCCATGTTTCTCTCAACCACGCACCTATCTAACTATCCCTTTAATGTCCCATGCCCAGCAGTGTGTCCCATGCAGCTACCACTCTCTGTGTGAAAAAAAAAATCCGTCTCTGATATCATCCTTGTACTTTCCCTCCATCACCTGATAAGCACCTCCTCTTGTATCAGCCATTAATATCCTGGAAATAAGGCACTGGCCCACCATTCGATCGGCACCTCTTATCCTCTTATACACCTCTATAAAGTCACCTCCCGTCCTCCTTTGCTGCAAAGAGAAAAGCCCTTTGGCCCACAATATTATCAGCCTACAAGTGGCGGCGTGTCCTCTGAATTCTCCGAATTCCAGTATCCGCTCCCACTCTGTCCTCGTCTTCCCTCCTCCTGGAGTATCCAGGATTTAACCGAACATAACTCAATCCTTCCTTCCCACGAAGTCCTCCACTTTTCTTTCACCCATGTGCCTATCGAAAGTTCATTAAATTCGGATTAATTTACCACGTTACATCGAAACGCGCAGTGAGTATTTCACTGGGGTGGCGCGGTAGCAAACGTAGCGGTTCGCACAACGCTTTACAGTACCAGCGACCCGGGTTCAATTCCCGCCGCTGCCTGTAAGGAGTTTGTACGTTCTCCCCGTGACTGTGGAAGTTTCCTCCGGGTGCTCCGGTTTCCTCCCACAGTCCAAAGACAAACCAGTTGGTGGGTTAACTGGTCGTTGTAAATTGTCCCGTGATTACGCTAGGGTTAAACCAGGGATGACTGTGTCTGCACCAGTGCTGCTTCCCCCGTCCCCCACTCCTCCCGCAACATTCCCAACATCCTTTGCTCCCGCGGATTTACAAACTCGCTCTCCGCTCCACTTTGACAAATACAGTACCGTGCAAGGGTCTTAGGCACCTGAGCTATATCTATGTGCCTAAGACTTGTGCACAGGACTGTATAAGATGGTGGGAGGCGTAGAGAGAGTGGAAAGGCAGCACCTTCTTCCCAGGCCGGCAATGGCGATTAGGCAGATAGACAGATACTTTATTCACCCCGAAGGGAATTACAGTGTCACAGGAGCACTACAAGTGCACAGATATAAAAATGTTAGAAGAGAAGTAAGAAAGAGTAAAAAATAAGTTCCCTCAAACAGTCTAACAGGAGGGGGTCATCACTTCCCCGGCTATAGTTGGACTAATGGCCGAGGGTAAGAATGACCTCATATCGCTCTTTGGAGCAGAGCAGTTGTCTCAGTCTATTACTAAAAGTGCTCCTCTGATCAGCCAAGGTGGCATGCAGAGGGTGAGAAACATGGCCCAGGATTGCCAGGATCTCCCGTAGGGTCCTGTGTTCCACCACAGCCTCCGGTTCTGAGAGGGCATGTTGTACAGTGATCGGAGGAAAGTATGTGGGGGAGATGTCAGAGGTTCACGGATTGGTAAGTGCTGAGTGTTACAGTGCCTATTCTGTGCCGCGCGCCAAAAAATAAATCAATAAATACGCATTAACGACCAACACACGCAAGGACGCTGGGGAGGGGGCAACCCGCATGAGTCGCCACACACCGCAGTGCCAGCGTGGCACGCCCTCCATGTTCAGCACACCAACGACACGTCGTTGGGCACAGAGCAGAAACAGCAGGGGGTAATCCTGGAAATGACAGACTGGTGAGCCTCACGTCAGTTGTAGAGAGGCTGCTGGAGAGAGCTCCTCAGCGTAGGAGTTATGAGCATTTGGAAAAGCGTGGCCTGGTTAGGGAGAGCCAGCATGGCTTTGTACAGGGCAGGCCATGTCTCACGAACTTTCGATGAGGTGACGGGGCTGATGATGAAGGCGGGGCAGTGGATGTTGCCCGCGTGGATTTTTAGTAAGGCGTTTGACAAAGTCCATCTCGGGAGGCTCATCCAGAAGATTGAGATGCATGGGATCCATGGTGAATTGGCGGCTTGGATTCAGAAATGGCTTGCCTGAAGAAGACAGAGTTTGCAAATCTGGTGGGAACGAAGAATGTTGGGAATGACGAGGGGTGTGGGACAGGTGGCAGAGACGGAGTGTCAGGAGTGGGGGTTGCCTTGGGTGCAGACACACCCAGTCCCGAGACACCACGCCAGGGCATGTGATCCCAAGCGATCGGTTTATTGATCATTACAGAGTGTCTCTCTGGTGCTTCCCTCTCCCTTCCCCTTTTCCCGACCGTGATTCCCCTCTCCCTGCCCCCTTCCCACTCTCAGTCCACAGCAGAGACCCAGATCAGAATCAGGTTTATCATCACTCACATATGACAAGAACTTTTTTTTCTGTGACAGCAGTACAGTGCAATACATAAAATTACTACAGTCCTGTGCAAAAGTCTTAGGCTCCCCGGCTACATATATGTGCCTAAGAGTTTTCCACAGTATTGTTCAGCTTTATAAAGTTCCTTCTAATTGTCCTTTACTGAATGAAATCCTGCACCCCTGACATCTCCCTTTGTGTAGCACCTATGGCTTCGGTGAGGTGAGGGGCAGGGATGGGAGAGGAGGGTCAGGGCTCACGGGTGAAAATCAGCTTTCCAAACTCCCCGCAGCTCTAAGAGCACCGATTAATAGCAGCAGGCTCCCTCCTACCCTTTAAAAGTAACACAGCCGAGGGGGTGATGACAAAACTCGAACCCACTGCACGGCGAGAGTGAGGAAGGCCGATGCTGATGGTGGACCATCGCCTCGGCAACCGGTCTCAGGGTCCCCGGGGTGACGCTGGTCAGAGTGGGGGAAAGATGAGAGAGAAGGGGAGAAAATCAAGATCAAAGATACCAAGGAGCTGATATAGGCTTCAGGAGAAAGAAACCAGGTGTCGAAGAGCCAGTGGTGATCGGAGGATCAGAGGTTGGGAGGGTCGGCAACTTTACATTCCTCTGTGTTGTTATTTTGCAGGTTCTGTCCTGGGGCTCAGCACGTGAGTGCAATTATGAAGAAAATTCAGCACTTCCTTAGGAGTTTGTGAAGATTCGGCATGACATCTAAAACTTCGACAAACTTCTACAGGTGTGCGGTGGAGAGTATATTGACCGGCTGCATCACAGCCTGGTATGGAAACGCCGATGTCCCTAATGGAAAATCCTACAGGAGGTAGTGGATACAGCCCAGTCCATCATGGGTAAAGCCCTCCCAACCACCGAGCACATCGACTTGAAACACTGTCGCAAGAAAGCAGCATCCATCATCGGGGACCTTTAAGACTCAGGACGTGCTCTGTCCTCAGGACTCACACCATCAGGTTCAGGAACAGTTACTACCCCTCAGCCATCAGGCTCTTGAACCAGAGGGGATAATTTCACTCAACTTCACTTGCCACAAGCTATGGACTGACTTTTAAGGACTCTTCGTCTCATGTTCTTGATATTTATTGCTCATTTATTTATTACCATTATTTCTTCTTTTTTTTGCATTTGCACACTTTGTTGTCTTCTGGCCCCCAGCTGGGCGGTCTTTCACTGATTTCTGTTATAATTATTACTCTACAGATTTATCGAGTGTGCCCACAGAAAAATGAATCCCAGCGTTGCATGTGGTGACATATCGGTAACTTTGATCATAAGTTCACTTTGAACTTTTAGGAAGGGGCACAGCCTAGGCAAATATCGCCCGGTTTACTCACAAACAGATTTAGTGGAAACACCCGGCAAGTCATGCAGCATCTGAAGAGAGAGAAACAGTTAAATGCTTCGGACAAAGAGAGAAAATGAGTTGGTTTTTAGTCGCAAAGGTGGAGGTGGCAGGGATGAATCAGAACAAGAACTCTCCTATAAGATGTGAAATGTGTTGTTATGCAGCTAATGAGATAGATAAGGCAAAGGGGATTTCTCCTTCCAGTGAACGTAATTTCCCACCCCTCCTCTATTCCCCCTCTGACCTTTTACTTTTACCTCACCCACCAATCACTTCCCCGGGTCCCCTTCTCCTTCCCTTTCTTCTCCTTCCCTTTCTCCTACAGTCCACTCTCCTCTCCTGTCAGATTCCTTCCTCTCCAGCCCTTGACCTTTCCCAGCCACCCGCCTTCACCTCTCACCTTCCAGTTAGCCTCTTCCCACCCCCTCTTCTATTGTGGCATCAGTTCCCTCTATGCGCTCGGTCCCGAGGAAGGGTCTCGGCCCGCAATGTCGACGGTTTACCCTTTTCCACAGAGGCTGCCTGACCTGCAGAGTTTCTCCAGCATCCCTTGTGGGTTGCAAAGGGGAGGGTGAGGCCAGAGATGAGTTGCGTGTGAGAACTCGAAGGAGAACGGAAGCTGCAAGATGCAGAGGCGTAAGAAATTCCCAAAGGGTCCCCAACGTGATCTCTGCGACTTTCCCTCTGCAAGTGCTGTCTGACCTTCTGAGTGTTCCAGCCACATCCAGTTTTTATTTCAGATCAGCGGCATCTGCAGATTATTAACTTTTGATCCCTAGAGTGTCTCAGAGGGCAGACTCCTTCAGCTTCATGTTGGGGTTAGCCGACACTCCCGGTGCTGTACTGGGGGAGTGCTGAATCGTTAGGTGAAACCAGTCAGACTATACACCTCTTCCCAGTCCTGAAGAAGGGTCTTGGACTAAGATGTTGACTGTTTACTCTTTTCCAATAATGCTGCCTCACCTGCTGAGTTCCTCCATCTGCAGACTGTCTCGTGTTTGTCTATACTTCTCGCTACCTTGGTAAAGCAGCCCCTAATGGAGACAAGCTGGTCCCTATTGACAACAATCGATCTGGGGTCGAGCTTTAAGATCCTCGGCCTACACACCATGTGAGGTCCTCGGTGGTCTGTACATACTGGCTGTGTGGTGAAAAAGGCACAACAGCACCTCTTTCACCTCAGACGGTTGAAGAAGTTTGGTATGGGCCCCCAAAATCCTAAGAACTTTCTACAGGGGCACAATTGAGAGCATCCTGACTGGCTGCATCACTGCCTGGTATGGGAACTGTACCTCCCTCAATCGCAGGACTCTGCAGAGAGTGGTGCAGACAGCCCAGCGCATCTGTAGATGTGAACTTCCCACTATTCAGGATATTTAAAGTGACAGGTGCATAAAAAGGGCCCAAAGGATCATTGGGGACCCGAGTCACCCCAACCACAAACTGTTCCAGCTGCTACCATCCAGGAAACGGTACCGCAGCATAAAAGCCAGGACCAACAGGCTCCAGGACAGCTTCTTCCATCAGGCCACCAGACTGATTAATTCATGCTGACACAACTGTATTTCTATGTTATATTGACTGTCCTGTTGTACATAGTATTTATTATAAGTTACTATGAATTGCACATTGCACATTTAGACGGAGAGGAAATGTAAAGATTTTTACTCCTCATGTATGTGAATGATGTAAGTAATAAAGTCAATTCAATTCAATTCAGCCAGCATAATCAAAGGCCTCACCCACCCCTGACATTCTCCCCTCTCCCTGGTTCTATTTCACTGTTATAAGACTATTTTATGATCCCCTAGTGTCAAATGGTTGTTGCAACGTGTCTAGTGTAGTGGTGCAGTGGGTAGTGCTTGTCGCTCTCACTTTCAGCTTCCACTGCTGGCCAGCAGTCTTGCGAAAAGGAGAGCTGAATGTGTAGGTCTCTCCCTGCCAGTACACAGCCTCTCCAACAGCAAGTCTCACGTCGTGCCTCCTCGCTGGCGACACACACGAAATTGAACTCCTTTCGGACTCGGGCTAAACTACAGAGGACGGGGAGGAGGTCCGGCCCCTGCACGTGTAGCACGCAGGCCCACTGGTGTGTGGACACGCCCTGGTGCTCGTGAACCAGATCCCCAGCTATGGGTAAATAGCCCCACTGCCTTGTGGGCAGCCTCGGGAGAGACGAAGACTGCAGGAGTAAACCCAGACAGCAAATCCGGAGCGGGACGTCATTGAAGATCCTTCCGGCAGCTCCTGCAGCCAAGCTGGTGCCAAATGTATTGCTTCATAAGCTCTCCCTTACACTACACTGGTGAGGCCGAGAGGGGGATCTTGATGGCTGGGCATCTCAGGATCTCCACGCCTTCCACCCAGGTTTTTGCCCTGGAGAGGTCACTCACCCACTGCCCTTCAAGACACGCCATCCCATCATCATAATAATGATCCCCTAGTACAACATGCGAGGCTCTTGACCTCATGATCTATCTGGTTATGATCTCGCACTTACTGTTTACCTGAACTGCACTTTCCCTGTAGCTGTTGCACTTTATTCTACAGTGTTATTGTTTTACCTTGTTCTACCTCAGTGCCCTGTGTAATGATCTGATCTGTACAAACAGCTTGCAAGACAAGCTTTTCACTGTATCTCGGTACATACGACAGTAATACACCAATTCCAATCCCTCTTGAAACCACAAGTCCTGGTTATGTGACCAGTGACACCAGGCAGACAATCTCTGAAGAGTATTGATAATGATTGGAGTCATCCATCTTGTAAAGACACTGCCCAGAAGAAAGCAATGTCAAACCACTTCTGGACAAAAATTTGCCAAGAACGATCATGGTCATGGAAAGACCATGATCGCCCACATCATACGACATGGCCACAATGATGATGTCATACAACATGTCACATAATGATGATGTCATTCAACACAGCACATAATGATGATGTCATACACCATTAGTCTTGCGAGACCATGGATCTGCGCCTGGAAAGTCTTCACTCTCCAGGGCGCAGGCCTGGGCAAGGTTGTATGGAAGACCGGCAGTTGCCCATGCTGCAAGTCTCTCCTCTCCATGCCACCGATGTTGTCCAAGGGAAGTGCATTAGGACCCATACAGCTTAGCATCGGTGTCGTCGCAGAGCAATGTGTGGTTAAGTGCCTTGCTCAAGGACACAACACGTTCCCTCGGCTGGGGCTCGAACTCACAACCTTCAGGTCGCTAGTCCAATGCCTTAACCACTTGGCCACGTGCCCACATAATGTCATACAACACAGCACATTATGATGCTGATAATGACAACAGGATACAAAGAACTCTGATACCTGTGGGCTGAATGACCAGAGTTCAAGGCCTAATATTTGGGGTCCTGTTATCAGCGAGTCCGAAACTTGAGGCCTGGAGTTTGGATCCTCATCCAGGTTCCTTATTCATTCTCACTGGGTCGACACCAAAGATCAAAGTCAGAAGTCCAGAAGGAAGCTCGGAGGTCGATCGGAAGTCCAGAGTTCGAGGACCAAGTCTGTGAATCTCTGAGACGGAGGAGCGGGGCCTGTTTTGCCTTTTGTTACACTGTCACTCAGTATGTTCTGTTCTCTTGTGCTCTGTGTTGCTCTGATGAGCGCGGCGGGCATACCGTGTTGGCGCCAGAACGTGTGGCGATTCCTGCAGGAGGTCCCCTCCCACCACATCCTTGGGTCTTGATGGTTGTTCTTGCAAACGATGCATTTCACAGCGTTTCAACTTACGGTACCGTGCAAAAGTCTAAGGCATATATACTGTATATCGCCAGGGTGCCTAAGATGTTCACACAGCACTGTAGCAACTTTATGTATTGCACTGTACTGCTGCCACAAAAACAAACAAATTTTATGACATTTGTGAGTGATGATAAACCTGATTCTGATCTGGGTCTCTATTGAGAACTGAGAGTGGGAAGTGGGCAGGGAGAGGGGAATCATGGTTGGGAAAAGGGAAGAGAACGGGAAGCACCAGAGAGACATTCTGTAATGGTCAATAAACCAATTGTTTGGGATCAAATGACCTTGCCTGGTGTCTCAGGGCTCAGAGAGGCTGCACCTGTCCCTGACACTCCTTCTCTACCACCTGTCCCACACCCGTCCTAGGCAGCCCGACCATCCCTGTTCTCAACATCCTTTGCTCCCACCCGATTTGCAGACTCGCTCTCCGCTCCACGTTGACAGATACAGTCCTGTGCAAAAGTTTCAGGCCTCTAAGCTATACGCATGTGGCCAAGGCTTTTACACAGGACTATATGTGAGAATCTGAATCTGACGTGCCTGTATACAGTAAACATTTCTGTACAGTAGCCCTGTCAATGAATCAGAGTGAACACCAACATCACGGGCAGTGCTTTCACCAGCAACTACACGAGCAGCGAACATGCCGGGTGTAATCCGCTGCTCTGAGATAGAGATGGGATGAGCAGACTTCGGGAAGTTACGTGTTAGAGCGCACAGATGGCCAATATTCCTCACAGCTTGGCCTCCTTTGACACGTTCGGTACGTGTGGCCCTGTGAGGAGCCCCACACGCCAGAAATAGAACTCCCACCCCCTTTCTGTGCGTGACAGAGTGCCTGTCAGCCTGCTTTGCGCCTCCCACCCTGGTTGGCTGGGGCTGCCTTGCAACCTCTTTTCACCCGGAAGGGTTTTGCTCATCTGACGGGACGCAGAACGCAGGAACTCAGCTCTCGGTCGCCCCCGGAGCAGAGAGAGGCCGGCTTCCCCACTGCACTGCCACTTCCAGTACGGCAGGTGGAGCATCGAGGTGCACGGGGGGGTGGTGTGACTCTGGGAGAGGCTTCCGACCTCTCCAGCAGTCGGGATATACAATGAACACGAGAAAGTCTGCCGGGGCTGGAAGTCCAAAGCAGCTCACACAAACTGCCGGAGGAACTCAGCAGGTCGGGCAGCATCTGTGGAAATGAATAAGCAGTCGACGTTTCGGGCCGAGACCCTTCTTCAGGACTGAGAAGGAAGGGAGGAAGATGCCAGAATAAAAAGCTGGGGGGTGGGAGGCCGGCTGGAAGGCGATGGGTGAAGCCAGGTGGGTGGGGAAGGAGAGTGGACAATAGGGGAAAGGGAAGAGGGAGGGGACCCAGGGGAAAGGGAAGAGGGAGGGGACCCAGGGGGAAGTGATGGGCAGGTCAGAGTGGGGAATAGAAGAGGAGGAACGAGGGAGGGAGTTCCTTTTCACCGTTAGGAGAAATCGATATTCATGCCATCAGGTTGGAGACCACATAAGGTCACGCTCCTCCACCCTGAGGGTGGCCTCATCTTGGCACAGGAGGAGGCCACGGACTGATACTTTGGAAGGGGGGGGATGGGAATCGGAATTGAAATATTAGGACACAATAACGTTTGAAAGAGATTGGGACGGGATGCGACACGCCCGAGACACAGTGCGGTTTTCGTCCGGGTCGCGGCACTGTCGACTTGGCGTGACTTTCTCTGTCCGCTGGGTTCGAGGGAAACTCAGTCGAGCGGAACCGAGACCCGCATGGCGTCTTCGTGGATCTAGCTAAAGCGCTTGATACGGTTACCAGAGAGACGCTCTGGACAACCCTGTCAAAACTGGGATGCCCGCGCAAGTCCATCAACCTCACCCGCCCTTTCTCGTGCCGATGTGACTGGCCAAGTCCTCTGAGGACCATTCGGCATTCCAACGGAGGGAGGCAAAGGGCGTGTGCTGACCCCCGTGCTGCTCAACCGGCTCTTCACGTACGTGCTGGACCGTGCAATCAAAGGACGGCGATGCGGATAGGAAAGTTTCGGAAGGATAGGGGCCAGGTGCAGACAAATAGCGTTGGCTTCCATGAGCACCTTGGTCAGTATGCGTGAGTTGGGCCGAAGGGCCTGCGACCACACTATAGTACTCTAAATCTGCGGATAATGAGCTCGTCTCAGTAGTGGACTGATGCAACACTAACTACTCGGAAGTCTCTACAGGTGCACCATGGAGAGCATTCTGACTGGCTGCATCACCGTCTGGTATTGGTGGGGGCCTACCGCACAGGGTTGAAATAAGCTGCAGAGAGTTATAAACTCAGTCAGCTCCATCATGGTCACCAGCCTCCGTAGTATCCAGGACATCTTCAAGGAGCAGTGTCTCAAAAAGTTGGCATCCATCATTAAGAACCCCCATCACCCAGGTCATGCCCTCTTCTCATTGCTACCATCAGGAAGGAGGTACAGGAGCCTGAAGACACACACTCAGCGATTCAGGAACAGCTTCTTCCCCTCTGCCATCTGATTTCTGAATGGACATCGAACCCATGAACACTATCTCACTACTTTTTTATTTCTATTTTTCCACTGCTTATTTAACTATGATACGTACATATATCCTTACTGTAATTCACAGTTTTTTTCTCCCTGTTATGGGTAACAATGTACTGTTACAGCATTAACGTCTTCAGAAAGACCCAACTTTCCCCTACATCAGAATCAGATTGATTATCACCGACAAGACGTAAAATTTGCTGCATTTTTCTCTTAACTCTCAGTGGATGGCTCCAGAAAGGAAATAAATGCAGGGTGGCAGGTGGAGATACGTCTCTCCAAAGGAGGTGTAAGGTGCTCCCTCCCTCCGCTAGCCTGCAGGTCACCCGTGGGCGAGGTGTAGCATCTGTTTAGGGTCAAGTGAAACCATGGGAGCAGGTGGTGGATGGTCGTACGAGCAGCCGGTGCAGATCACAAGTCCTGGTTGTGTGACCACTGACCCCAGGCAGACAATCTCTGAAGAGTATTGATAATGGCTGGGGGTCACCCGTCTTGTAAAGACACTGCCCAGAAGAAGGCGGTGGTGAACCATTTCTGTAGAAATATTTTCCAAGAACAATCGTGGTCACGGAAAGACCGTGATTGCCCACGTCATACGACAAGGCACATAATGATGATGTCATTTGCCAGAGCACATAATGATGACATTATATGACACAGCACATAATTATGGCATCATACGACACGGCACATAATGATGATGTCATATGACACAGCACATAATTATGGCTTCATATGACATGCACATAATGAATGATGATGAATAAATACAGGCCAGGACAACAACACAAATCAATAAAATATTGGTATTGGTTTTGACTTATTATCATGTGTACTGAGATATAGTGAAAATCTTGCCTTGCATGATCAGATCGTCACACAGTGCACTGAGGTAGAACAGAGTAAAACAATAACAATGCAGATTAGGGTGTAACAGCCACAGAGATTGAGCAGTTCAGGCAAACGATACAGTGCAAGATCATACCGAGGCAGATTGTAAATATATTTTGTTTTCAGAAACAAAGCACAGGGCGACTATGCTAGACGTATCTCGGTGAAATGGAAGGGGGGGTTGGGAGAAAGAGCGAGAGCTGGAGCTGCTTTGTGTAGGCCGCAGCCTGTGGGAGCTCTTGAAGCCTCACTGGTCGAGCAGCCATTGTTACACCCTCCGCTCCACTCCGTTGGTAACTCCAGTGAAAGCCAGTGACGTAATTCATGCTGTATTCTGAATGCTGAAAGGAGCCTTTTCAAGCCGCATCTGCCGCGGGTCACGTGATCGGCCAGCTGTCCTCGGAAGAGTGAAAGTGGCCGTGCATCGAGACCGGAGCCCTTCTGCCGAGGCGTAGCCCTGACGGGGCCCCAGCGCGGGCCGGAGAGCCGGGGCGGGGGGAGGTGACCGACGACTGGCACCAGGACCACAGTCACCCTCTGGCGGTTCCAAGCAGCTTTCTTCAGATTTTTCTTCAGATTTCTGCGTTTCTTTCCCCCCTTGTGAACTCAAGGGATTCTGCACATCTGGAAACCTCGAGCCACGCGTACACACCAACTGCTGGATGGAACTCAGCGAGCCACAAGAGATGGCACCAAAAAGCAGCGTCCATCATCAAAGGCCCCCACTTGCCAGGCCAGACTCTCTCCTCGCTGCTGCCATTGGAAAGGAGGTGCAGGAGCCTCAGGTCCCACACCTCGAGTTCCGTGTTATGTTTTGTAATTTCAAAACACTAAATTAATTCAAAGAAGGCATGGGAGTCTGAAAATGTGGGTCTAACTTCTTGTTCACTGTAAGCGAGGCGTGCATGTATCACGTATAGTGTGATGATGCCTGCAATTCACCTATTTTTGCATAGAACCCAGAATTATTTAAATGAACAAGAATGCTTAAACAATATATATACACATAAGCTTCCTCAAATAGTATTCAAATATTAAACACACACAACATACAGTAACAGTTGTTGCCCTTCAGACATCAAACTCCTGAACCAGTGTAGAGAATGGTGCACAGCACACCAAGATCTCTAAGGATCTAACCTGGTGCCAACACATCAATGCAGTTATAAAGAAGGGAAGACAGCGTCTATACTTCATTAGGAGTTTGAAGAGATTTGGTACGTCAACAAATACACCAAAAACTTCTATACTGTGGAGAGCACTCTGACAGGCTGCATCACCGTCTGGTACAAAGGGGCTACTACACAGGACCGAAAGAAGCTGCAGAGGGTTGTAAATTTAGTTGGCTCCATCTTGGGTACTAGCCTACAAAGTACCCAGGACATCTTCAAGGAGCGGTGTCTCAGAAAGGCAACGTCCATTATTAAGGATCTCCAGCACCCAGGGCATGCCCTTTTCTCACTGCTACCATCAGGTAGGAGATACAGAAGCCTGAAGGCACACACTCAGCGATTCAGGAACAGCTTCTTCCCCTTTGCCATCCGATTCCTGAATGGACATTGAACCCGTGAACGCTACCGCACTTTTTAAATATGTATTATTTCTGTTTCTTGCACGATGTTTAATCTATTCAATATACGTATACTGTAATTGATTTACTTATTTATTTATCTTTTTTCTTCTATATTATATAATGCATTGAACTGCTGTTGCTAAGTTAACAAATTTCACGACACATGCTGGTGATAATAAAGCTGATTCTGGATTAATCATTGGACATGGCCTGTAGGCTCACCTTGAAAGACTCTACAACTTATGAACTCAGTGTTATTTATTTACTTACTAATTAATTATTGCTATGGATGGGGGGGGCACGGTAGCGTAGCGGTCAGCATAACGGTTTATAGTACCAGCGACCCGGGTTCAATTCCCGCCGCTGCCTGAAATGAGCTGGTGCGTTCTCCCCGTGACTGTGTGGATTTCCTCCGGGTGCTCTGGTTTCCTCCCACAGTCCAAAGACCTACCGGTTGGTGTTAATTGGTCATTGTAAATTGCCCTGCGGTTAGGCTAGGGTTAAATCTGGGGGGCGGGGGGGGAATGGCTCAAAGGGCCGGAAGGGCCTACTCCACACTGTATCTTGATAACAAAATAAATAAAGTTTTTTGTATTTACACAGCTTTTCTTCTTTAACTTTGTAGTTTTCTTATTGATTCTATTGTATCTGTGTTCTATTGTGAATGCCTGCAACGACTGAGTCTCAGTGAAGTATTTGGTGACATGTACATAGAAACATAGAAAACCTACAGCACAATACAGGCCCTTCGGCCCACAAAGTTGTGCCGAACATGGCCTTATCTTAGAAATTACCTAGCATTACCGAAAGCCCTCTATTTTTCTAAGCTCCATGTACCTATCTAAAAGTCTCTTTAAAGACCCTATTGTATCCGCCTCCACCACCGTCACTGGCAGCCCATTCCACACACTCACTACTCTCTGCATAAAAAACTCACCCCTGACATCTCCTCTGCACCTACTTCCAAGCACCTTAAAACTGTGCCCTCTCGTGCTAGCCATTTCAGCCCTGGGGGAGAAAAGCCTCTGACTATCCACACGATCAACGTACATACTTTTGATAACAAATTTACTTTGAACTTCTCAACTTTGAAGTCGGGCAGCCTCTGTGGAGGGAGATAAACAGGACGTTCAGGGCCGAGGTCTTTCATCAGGCCTGGAAAGGAAGGGAGCAGGGAGCAGAGTGAGGTGGGTGGGGAGGGGGGTACAGGCTGGCAGGGGATGGGTGAGACCAGGAGAAGAAGAGGGTGGATGAAGTAAGAAGCTGGGAGTGAGAGGTGGACGAAGTAAAGAAGGAATCTGATAGGAGAGGACAGCGGGCAAGGGAAGGGGGAGGTGGGGAGGTGTGGAGAAGAGAAAGAGTGAGAGAGCATGAATGGGGAATGGAAAAAGAGAGAGGTTGCGGGGGAGGAGGGGGAAGAATGTACCAAAAGCTGTAGAAATCAACGTTCATGTCATCTGCTTGAAGTTCCAGCATCTGCAGAATTCCTGTTGTTTGTTCATGTCATCAGGTTGGAGGCTCCACAGATGGAGTATGAGGTGTTGCTTCTCTAACATAGTTGGGTCTCATTGGGGCAGTAGAGGAGGCCATGATGGTGCAGGGCTGGAAGGCCGAATTGAAACGGGTGGCCACTGGGAGATACCGCCTTCTTTGGCAGACGGAGCGAAGGTGCTCAACGAAGTCGTTCCCCCACTCATTTCTGCCTCCCACTCCCTTGGTGGGATTGCCCAGGATATCTTCTTCCACACTCCCACCCACCCCCACAGATAAAATGTAAATTGGTGAAGTTCAGCAGACTAGGCCGCGGGAGGCTGACACGCCGGGAATGCTGCATTGTGGGATACTGCAAGATGGTGCCTAGGCTGGTGCAGCACTCCCTTGGTACCGTCCTGAGGAGGGGCAAGAAATAGAAGAAGCAGGTCACTAGGCCCTACAAACCGGCCCCGTCATTCAGTACAAAACTCATGAGGGGGTAACTGACTTCAAACAGGGTGAAAAAACATCTCCACTGCCATCGGGGGGGGGGGTTAAACATAGGCCATAATCTTGCCTACAACAGCCTCCCTACTGCTGAAGGAATCACGCTTCCAACCCCTTCTCAACACCCATGCTGCTCCAACGTCTTGCAGAGTCGGGGTGGGGGCGGAGGGTTGGTGATGTCAGTTCCAACTGGGTCAGGAGGGGTTATCCCTCCATCTTAGCCGCCATCCCAAGTTCTGGAGGAGTTGATCAGTGACTGTTCTCATGCAACATGGTACCCCAGCACTCACGAGGTTAACTGCTCCACTCCTGATGGCATCTTCAGCTGTCTTCCTCCCCCCTCCCCCAAGCTCCAGAATTCCCTCCCAAACCCCTATCTCCACGACGTTAAATCTCGCACTTAAGGGCCGTTCACCCCTTTAGAGACCTGCCAGCTCCCGGGAGAGCAATCCCATCAGTCCGATTCCCTCTCCCCTCATTTCCCTGTAGCCCCGAAACTCATTCCCTCTCAAAAGCTCTCCCTTGATGCTTTTGCCACCTACCGACACGAGGGGTAACAGACAGCGGCCAGCCAATTTGCCACTACGTCAGTGGGATGTGGTGGGCGGGGGGAGATTCTCAGGGAGAGCGTGCAGCCTCCACACAGGCAGTAACAGAACCTGTGCCCCCAGGGCTGGGTGAGGCAGCCGAGGTGAGGCCTGCGCCGGCCTAGGTGGCCTGGTTCCCGCCGACACTCCAGTGAAGCTGGTCGGCCTCGCGGTGGGCGGTGTGCGTCGCAGTCGGGAGGCGGCCCCTGGTTCCGTGATGTGCTGATACTCAGGCCTGGCGCGGGGGGAGCAACAAAGACTGCATTCCTGGTAGCGCAAGAGAAGGCACGTTAGAGCGAGCAAGCACCTCGCTGACTTGGAAAAGCAGACGACATAATCAAAGCCCCCTCCCAGCCAGGACAATCTCTTTTCTCCTCCCTCCCACCAGGCAGCCTGAAGAAACACTCATTCCGGCTCACGGCCAGTTTGTCATAAGACTAAACAGACCTCTTGTACGTTGAAGATGAGCTGTTGACGTTACAATCTACCTCCTCATGAAGCATGCCATGCAGCTGAACAATACGGTGCATTATCTCTGTAATCGTAACACCTCTGTACGTTCTGCTTCCTGTTACTGATTTTACCTTGTGCTCCCTCAAAGTCAAGAAAATCTGCAGATGCTGGAAACCTAAGCAACGCGCTCAAAGTGCTGGAGGAACTCAGCAGGCCAGGCAGCGCCTGAGGAAAAGAGTAAACAGCCGAGGTTTCATCAGGGCCTCAGTCGACTGGTTACTCTTTCCCTTAGACGCTGCCTGGCCTGCTGAGTTCCTCCAGCATCTTCAGCGTGTTATCACCTCAAAGTATTAATGTTCTGAAATTATGTTATAAAACATAGAACGGTACAGCACAGGAGCAGGCCACTCGGCCCACAGTGTTGTGCTGAACCAGCTGAAAAGCAAATGAAAACCACCCAAACACTAATCCCACCTACCTACACCATGTCCATATCCCTCCATCTTCCTCACACCCATGTGCCGATCCAAACATCTCTGATGGATTTGCCTCTACCACAACACCAGGCAGCACATTCCAGACATCCACCTCTCTCTGAGTAAAAAACTTACCCCTCACATCCCCCTTGAACCTACCCCCTCTCACCTTCAATGCATGCCCTCTGGTGGTAGAGATTTCAACCCTGGGAGACAGATGCTCCCTGTTCTCTCTATCTATGCTTCTCACAGTCTTGTAAACACCTATCAGGTCTTCACTGCTCTGGAGAAAACAACCCCAAGTTTATCCAGCCTCTCATGATAGCACAGGCAGCATCCTGGCGAACCTCTTCCGCACCCTGTCCAAAGCCTCAACACCCTCCCTATAGTGGGGAGACCAGCAATAATCCAGACGTGGCCCAACCAACACTTTATAAAGTTACAACGTAACCTCTTGACTTTTGAACCCAGTGCCTCGACCAATAAAAGCAAGTACTCCATAAGCCTTCTTAACCAATTGCGATGTGAAAAAACTTGGCCTGTTGTGACATTTGAGGGATCAGACTTTATGTACATAATGCTTGCCAAAGCTCAGTTGGGACTTTACAGACACACAAGGCCTTGCTTTGATTGCTAGTTCAGTTAAACTAAAGTGATGCCAATGCTCGAGTAGACCTCCTGGTATGGTTCTGTGGTTGACCTGGCCCCAAACACCCTTTCCTCTCTCTCTGTACACTTCTTCCGTCCAGAGACTACAGCCTCCAAGCTCAGTCCAAGAATGCTGCAGGCTCCATGCTGTGGAGGCCGGAACTGCCCCGTTGCCATGGGGATGTGTGTGTCATTCAGGAAGCACATTTCCTCCAAATGCCAACAACATCCTGGCCCAGAGAGTGGTCAAGAGTGACGGGACGGTCAGGAAAGCACTGGGCTGTAGCAGCCACTGGTTAGTTGTAAGCTAAACAGTCCGCCTGCCTTCGCTGCCGGGACATGAGGGTTGGCCAACATCTCAACGACTTTCAGACGTTGAGGGGGACCAGTTCCCTGCCTTTCCATTATCACCACAATCTAACTAACGTGTAAAAGCAGCCATTGCGAATTTATCATCAAGCGCTGCCAGATGAAAACAGGCCATTCTTCCCACAGCTCTGTACTAGAACATAGAACTACACAGCACACGATGCCATTACAGCTATATAAGACCTTGGTCAGACCCCACTTGGAGTACTGTGCTCAGTTCTGGTCAACTCACTACAGGAAGGATGTGGAAACTATAGAGAGAGTGCAGAGGAGATTTACAAGGACGTTGCCTGGATTGGGGAGCATGCCTTATGAGAATAGGTTGAGTGAACTCGGCCTTTTCTCCTTGGAGTGACGGTAGATGGGAGGTGACCTGACAGAGGTGTACAAGATGATGAGGGGCATTGATCGTGAGGATAGTCAGAGGCTCTTTCCCATGGCTGAAATGGCTAACATGAGGGGGCATAGTTTTAAGGTGCTTGGAAGTAGGTACAGAGGGGATGTCAGGGGTAAGTTTTTTACGCAGAGAGTGGTGGGTGTGTGGAATGCACTGCCGGCAATGGTGGTAGAGGTGGATACAATAGGGTCCTTTAAGAGACTCTTAGATAGGTACACGGAGCTCAGAAAAATAGAGGGCTATGTGGCAGGGAAATTCTAGGCAGTTTCTGGAGGTCAGCACAACATTGTGGGCCGAAGGGCCTGTAATGTGCAGTAGGTTTCTATGTTCTCTGTTCTTTTGTCAGTGTCAAAGACCTCCAGCTTCTGCAGAATATCTTGCATTTAAGACTCGTATCTATACCTTAATTAACAACAGAACACTACAGAACCAAATTCTTGCTTATGGGATCTTGCCAGATACGATCCCTCCTCCCCGGCCCCCCCCCCCGACAATGTCCTCCTTTACAGAATGAGTCTGCTGACTGCAGGAGGGTCAAAGCCTGAGAGGATGCTGGTCCTGGGGGATGGAGGGTTGTCTATGTGGGTATGAGGGCGGGAGGGTGGGGAAGGGGTGTGTCCTGCTGCTGTTCGCGCTCTCTGCTGAACGCGGTGGGCGTGATACGCCGGCGCCGGACTGTGGGGTGACACATGCCCCCAGCACCTCCTTAGCTTGCCTGGTTGCTAACTCAAACATCGCATTTCACTGCATGGTTCGCTGTTCATGAAATAAATACATAAATCTGAACGCACTCACTGGCCACCTGCTCACTGATATCTAGTCGGCCAATCACGTGGCAGCAGCTCAGGGCACAAAAGCATGCCGGCACGGTCAAGAGGTTCAGCTGGTTGTTCAGACCAAACATCAGAATGGGGAGGAAATGTGATCTAAGCGACTTTGACCGTGGAATGATTGTTGGTGTTAGATGCAGCGGTTTAAGTAGCTCAGAAACTGATTTTCATGCACAACAGTATCGAGAGCTGGGGTTCCCAAACTGGGGTCCACACACCCCTCGGTTAATGGTAGGGGTCCATGACATTAAAAAAAAATAAGCTGCTAGAGTTTACAGAGAACAGTGCAAAAAAAAACCCAAGAAAAACATCCAGTGAGCAGCAGTTCTGAGGGTGAAAACACCTCGCTAATGAGAGAGGTCGGAGGAGAATGGCCAGACAGGTTCAAGCTGGTGACAGCAACTTAAATAACTACGTGTTACAACAGTGATACGCAGAACAGCATCTCTGAATGTACAATATGTCAAACCTTGAAGTGGATAGGCTACAGCAGCAGACGATCACAGACACTCACTCAGTGGCCACTTAATTAGGTACAGGAAGTGCCTAATAGATAGATAGATAGATACTTTATTGATCCCAAAGGGAATTGCTGTGTCACAGTAGCATTACAATTGCGCAGACATACAAATATTAGAAGAGAAGTAAGAAAGAATAAAAAATAAGTTACCTCAAACAGTCTAACGGGGGGGGGGGGGGTCATCACTTCCCCTGCTATAGCTTGACTCGTTAATGGCCGAGGGTAAGAATGACCTTATATCGCTTTTCGGAGCAGCGCAGTTGTCCCAGTCTATTACTAAAAGCGCTCCTCTGTTCGGACAAGGTGGCATGCAGAGGGTGAGAAACATGGTCCAGGATTGCCAGGATCTCCCGTAGGGTCCTGTGTTCCACCACAGCCTCCGGTTCTGAGAGGGCATGTTGTACGGTGACCGGAGGAACGTATGTGGGGGAGATGTCAGAGGTTCACGGACTGGTAAGTGCTGAGTGTTACAGTGCCTATTCTGTGCCGCACGCCAATAAATAAATCAATAAATACCCGTTAACGACCAACACACGCAAGGACGCTGGGGAGGGGCCAGCCTGCAAGAGTCGTCACGCACCACGCGGGATTTTCAGCAGCGTCCTTTATTCCGTCGGTAATAAAGAGTCTGCTGGGTGAATGAGGGGCTTGAGGACACCTGAATGAGACACAAGCGGCAGAAAAGAAGTGGAAGTGTGTCTATGTGGGTGTGCAGAGGGCTACGGGCTGCGTCGTCACGGGGCAAGGCAGCCCCTCCCCGATCACGGCTCTTCTGCCCAAATCAGATCGGAGTCGGCCAGTGACGCCTTTACAGTCAAGTGAAGCTGAGGATGTTCTACGAGTCTGTGGTGGCCCGTGCGATCATGTTTGCTGTTGTGTGCTGGGGCAGCAGGCTGAGGGTAGCAGACACCAACAGAATCAACAAACTCATTCGTAAGGCCAGTGATGTTGTGGGGATGGAACTGGACTCTCTGATGGTGGTGTCTGAAAAGAGGATGCTGTCCAAGTTGCATGCCATCTTGGACAATGTCTCCCATCCACTACATAATGTACTGGTTGGGCACAGGAGTACATTCAGCCAGAGACTCATTCCACCGAGATGCAACACAGAGCGTCATAGGAAGTCATTCCTGCCTGTGGCCACCAAACTTTACAACTCCTCCCTTGGAGGGTCAGACACCCTGAGCCAATAGGCTGGTCCTGGACTTATTTCCTGGCATAATTTACATATTACTATCTAACTATTTATGGCTCTATTACTATTTATTATTTATGGTGCAACTGTAACGAAAACCAATTTCCCCCGGGATCAATAAAGTATGACTATGAGTAAGTAGCTTCACAGTTGGGGATGAAGAACAGGAAGCATTGCCACAGAAGGGAAAGACGTGGAGAATGCAGAAAATAATATTTCTCCCATATTTATCAGGATATTTTTGAGATCTGGAGTCCTGCATACATGGGGCCCATAGCATTGTCAATGGTCACTCCCATCTAACCAACAGACTCATTGACCCCCTACCGTCAGGCGGGAGGTACGGTGGGATTAGGACAAGGACCGTTAGGATAGGAAACAGCTTCTTCCTCCAGGCCGTGAGGCGACTGGACTCCCATCCAGGTCCCGTCACATATGAAGCACCAGTGGCGTAATACCGTTCACTTTTTAACTTGTATTGGAACTGCTCCTTATTACTTGTTAATATTTTTGTGGTAATATTACATGAGAGCCCTTGGAAAAGACTCTCATGTTGGGTGAAACAGACGGTAAAAGAAGGAGAGGACGACAGAGGCTACGATGGATAGATGATATCACTCAGACAACGCGTATGACCTTGGGGGACCTTAGAGAGGCAGTTTCCAACAAGAAGGCTAGGTGTGCAGGGGTCCGTGAGGTCACGACCTAACGACTGAACATCAAATATGTGTTGTGTGCGTGAGTTATATGTACTGCGTTGGTCCGGATGAACGCTGCTCCATTTGGCGGTATACGCGCGTACCGTTGAGTGACAGTGGACTCGCAACTGAATTTGAGCTTAATCCGGGAGCGAGTTCCCAGAATCTCGTTCACAGCCGCCAGTGCCCTTGTACCAGGATGAAAACCTAGCCTAACTGACGTCTCGTTGTATAAGAGATGGACCTGCTACTCTAATGTCTCCGCTGACCTTGGAAAGTCCAACTCCTGTCGTTCTGGGGACAGCAGTGACTGAATAATCAGCTTCCCATGGATAAACACCGGGGAGGATTCCAGCACCTTTAAAAAAAAAACACATATTTGCCCTGGGGCTTCCAGTTTCCACCCGAGAGGGCAGGTGGGGCTGCCTCTGGTGGAGGCTTTGGGGGTGCAGGGCGAAGGGAGATGTGCGTCACCCAGAACAGAGCGGGCCGAAGAAAGGAGGAGGGGTAGGCGGGGGAGGGAAAGCGGCAGAGAGGGAGAGAAACCATGGACACGCTTGGAATACTGATGTGCTGGAAAAAACACTGCAGAGCCTGGAGAAGATTGCAGAAGCCGGAATAATCACTTCCAAAGTGATGCACGAGCAGGATCCTCGTTGGGACTGAAGGGAGAGAGAATGCGCACAAAGATACACACACACATCTCTGAAACAACACCCCCTCCCCTTTCAATTGTGCCACAAAGCACGTCGCCGTCAAGTTCACAGTGTTGACAAGGTCTTTATTCCCAGGGTGCTCGAGGGGTTGGGGGCTGCTTCGCTGGAGAGCTGCACCGATACTAAAGCCAGCCCTCCGTGGATGACTGTAGCGCACTGCAGAAAGAGTGCGCCGGGGAACTTAAACAATCGGCCTCTCTTAGAATTTCACCCGCCCCTCCCCTGCCTCACCGGTGCCCGCACATCCCTTGCGCCCGAGCCCCTCCTGCCGTGGGGAAGCAGAGCAGGGGAACAGGGCCCTTCGGCCTACGGAGAAGCCTCCAACCATCAACCACCCATTTACACTGATCTTACATTTTAGCCCCGCTCTCCCCACAGGCCCAACAGCTGCCCCTAGATTCTGCCTCTCCCCAGACACAGCAGCAAATTCATACATACAGAATATCAAACCATCTTCGAGAGACAATGCTTCAAAAAACAGTGGCGTCCATCATGAAGAAACCACTCCACCCTCTTCTCATTATCACAAGACATCCCACCTCTCCCGGAAGTTCCGGGAGTCTCCCGCATATTAATAGTGGCTCCCTCATGCCCGCAAATTATATAGCCAAGAACCCTGTTCTCATCTCAGTCTCGAAGTCGCGTGGCGGTTTAAGTCTCAGGCACTCCACCATCCTCGCCCTGGTCTTTCATCACACGCACACCAGCAGGTTCAAGCACATTGACTTCCCTTCAACCATTCAGTTCTTGAACCGGCCTGCACAACCTTATCCACCACCTCAGCATTGCAACACTTGTTATGTGACGGGATAGTTCCGAAAGGTGCTGGCCGTTGATCAGCCCGTTCAACGGACACAGCAGCTCTTTCTCAGTGGCTGCCTTGCGCCTCACGGCACCGGTTTTCAATTCCGGGCGCCTCAGGGGTATCAGAATAGCACCTGCGAGAGACTCATATGTGTTCCTTTGTCTGCAGGGGCTCCTCTTCACACCAAGGGTGCAGCCAGTGCTAAAGACCATCGGGAAAGTGTGCTGCAGGTATAGGAAGGCCCACCCATACTCTAAGCTAAGTTTCTGTTTGTTGAGTGTTTAACAAAGTCTGTAACCTGGTGAAACTTAATAAAGTACCTGTTGAAATTGAAGTATTACTGAATGCTCAGTGTCGTTTTTGTAACTTTGAGTGGCTGAGGCGAGCACTTGTTTGACGTAGATGGTGGGCATGATAGAACTGGAGGCTCCTTGGGAAGACCAGGTTGAAGAGGTGTCCGGGCATAAGAAAGCCAAGTACCAGGAGCTGGTAGAGCCGTGCCAGAGGGCACGATGCCAGCCTATAGAGGTGGGGGGACGGAGGAATTGCTGGCTGCTCGCTCAGCAGAACCTACTCTTTCCTCGGCATTACGGGGGCTGCAAAGGAAAGAGCCAACAAGTCTGCTGAGCCCTCAGATGGCTGTGGGTCGAGACATGTGACCCGTGGACCAGTCCTGCTGGGATATAAGCCGGGACCTGATCCGCCCTGGCTGGGCAAGAGTGTCTGATGTTGAAAGACCCCAAACACCCGATGACTGCAGATTACATCATTGACGATATGTCCCAGCACACCCTGGGACGTATCTCAGCATCACTGGTGAAGTGCTTTACTGTTCTTCTGTAAATAAGTGGTTAATATACCCTCTCGAAATTAATACCTTCTGCCTCACTCAAAAAAACCATGAACCCTAACAACACTATGACAACGTTGAAGTGAAATGAACTACTATGATCAGAGATTAAGGGAGCTAGGGCTTTACTCTTTGGAGAGAAGGAGGATGAGAGGAGACATGATAGAGGTGTACAAGATAATAAGAGGGATAGATAGAGTGGATAGCCAGCGCCTCTTCCCCAGGGCACCACTGCTCAATACAAGAGGACATGGCTTTAAGGTAAGGGGTGGGAAGTTCAAGGGGGATATTAGAGGAAGGTTTTTCACTCAGAGAGTGGTTGGTGCGTGGAATGCACTGCCTGAGTCAGTGGTGGAGGCAGATACACTAGTGAAGTTTAAGAGACTACTAGACAGGTATATGGAGGAATTTAAGGTGGGGGGTTATATTGGAGGCAGGGTTTGAGGGTCAGCACAACATTGTGGGCCGAAGGGCCTGTACTGAGCTGTACTATTCTATGTTCTATGTTCTTTTTTTTTATTGTGGTTGAGTTATTTCTTGGGAAAAAAAGTGTATAATTTATTTTGTTTTGTCAATGTTGCTGATCTGGTGCTGTGAAATCATACCATTGTTGGCAGAATTTCAGATGGTAATGAGAGGCCGTACAGGAGCAGGATCTATCAGCTGGTCGAGTGGTGTCACGACAACAACCTTGAACTCTACGTCAGTAAGACTGAAGTACTGATTGTGGAATTCAGAAAGGGAACACAGACCAGTCCTCACGGAGGGATCAGAATTGGAAAGAGCGAGCAATTTCAACATCTCTGAGGACCCAACATATCAATGCAGCTACAAAGAAGGCACGTCAGTGCCTATATTTCATCAGGAGTTTGAGTATGTCACCTAAAACACTCACAAATTTTTACAGATGTACTATGGAGAGCATTCTGACTGGCTGTAGCATGTATGTGGTAGGGGGAGGGGACTGGTACTGTACAGGATTGAAATAAGCTGCAGAACGTGGTAAAAACTCAGTCAGCTCCATCATGGACACCAGCCTCCGTAGTATCAAGGACATCTTCAAGGAGCGATGCCTCAGAAAGGCGGCGTCCATCATTAAGGACCCCCATCACCCAGGACATGCTCTCTTCTCATTGCTACCATCAGGAAGGAGGTACAGGAGCCTGAAGACACACACTCAACGATTCAGGAACAGTTTCTTCCCCTCTGCCATCCGATTCCTGAATGGACATTGAACCCATGAACATTACCTCACCACTTTTGTGTTTCTATTTAATTTAGCTATCTAATTTACACACACATACACACTCACTTACTGCGAGGGAGCTGGAACTGTGGCTGGCGATCGTCACCCCGTGCAGGGCGCCCACACCTCCACACAGCCAACCCCAAATTTCCAGCCAATGCAGCAAACGCTACAACCTGAGGAGTCGGAGGGCGACTTTGGCCACAGGAAGATCCCACAAACAGAGACGCTGTGGAGGAGTCCGAACGTCGTACTCCGCAGAGGCGGACACTTGGGTCATAACTGGTCCAAGTTGCCCACCCTATTTGTCTGCTTTCCGCATTATGAGACCATAGGAGCAGAATTAGGCCATTTGGCCCATCGAGTCTGCTCCGTCATTTCCTCATGGCTGATCCATCATCCCTCTCAGCCCCAAATCTCCTCCCTTCTCCCCCTATCCTTCAAGCCCTGACCAATCAAGAATCTGCCTTAAAGAGACATAAAGACTTGCCCTCCACTTGAATTCTACAGATTCACCACTCCCTGGCTAAAGAAACTCCTCCTCATCTCCATTCTAAATGGACGTCTCTCCACTGTGAGACTGTGTCCCCTGGTCTTAGACTCCCCCACCAGATCCACATCCACTCTGTCGAGGTCTTTCAACATTTGATGGGTTTCAATGAGATCCTCCCACCCCCCCCCAATACTTCTGAATTCCAGTGAATTCAGGCCCCAGTGCCATCAAACACTCCTCATCTGGGTCTCGGCCCGAAACACCGACTGTACTTCTTCCTGCCTGGCCTGCTGCGTTCCACCAGCATTTTGTGTGTGTTACTCCTTGTATGATAAGTTTTTCTTAATCCTGGAATCATTTTTGTGAACCTCATTTGAACCCTCTCCAACGTCAGCACATCCTTTCATAAGGACATAAGAAATAGGAGCAGGAGTAGGCCGTCCGGCCCATCGAGCCTGCCCCGCCATTCAATAAGATCATGGCTGATTTGTCCGTAAACTCAGCTCCATCTACCTGCCTTTCCCCCATAACCCTTAATTCCATTACTACATAAAAATCTATCTAACTGTTTATTAAATATATTTAGTGAGGAAGCCTCAACTGCTTCCCTGGGCAGAGAATTCCACAGGTTCACCACTCTCTGGGAAAAACAGTTTCCCCTCATCTCCGTCCTAAATCTTCTCCCCTGAATCTTGAGGCAATGTCCCCTTTCTTAGATAAGGGGCCCCAAAACTGCTCACAATACTCCTCTAGTGAGGCCTCTCCAGTGCTTGGTGAAGGCTCTGAGTACTGGCGCCATCGAGGCATACAAGCAGGGTCAGCTTTGCAATGGCTCATCGGACTGGAAAAGGAAGCGGGCAGAAGCCAGAACAAGGCGGTGGAGGGAAGCAGGGAGTGCAAGATGCCTGTGAGGAGTTTGTGCGTTCTCTCCATGACTGCGTGAGTCTCCTCCTGGTGCTGTGGTTTCCTCCCACAGTCCAAAGGTTGGTCATTGTAAATTGTCCTGCGATTAGGCTCGGATTAAGTCAGGGGATAGCAGGGCAGCGCAGCTCAAAGGGCCAGAAGGGCCTATTATGCGTTGTGTCTCAATAGATAAATTCCAGTATCTCCAAATCTCTTGTGTCTCTATGGGATTTTTTTTCCTGCCTGGCTTGGACTCGACGGGCTGAATGGCCTGTCTGTATGACGGGGAGAGCGGGAGATTCGGCCGCCTCCTGACCACCGCCCGCCCGTCCGCCAGCACAGCAGGGAAACGGCCCCTCGTCACACCGATGTCTGTGGGATCTTGCTGTGCATACGTCGCCTGCTTCCGCCCACCCCCCCCCCCAGCCAATGGCAGTTCCAAATGCTCTCCCTCCTCCGCACAGCGGAAAGGACGGGAAAGATGATCGAGCGACGCACTTTCAGACTGTGTGTGTGTGTGTGTGTGTGTGTGTGTGTGTGTGTGTGTGTGTGTGTGCGTGCGTGCGCGCGCGCGTCTCCCCGGCAGTTCTGTGGCCTGCCTGAAACATGTTAGCTCCCCGGCTCCCTGCAATTCTGCTGCGGGACGCATTTAATTCCAATCGGGGATTGTCTCCCATGTGCGGAGATTTATAGGATTCCGCTCCGGGTCTGCCTGACCTCTCTCCGGCCAGTGCTTATGCTTCCGTGTGCCTTGCGGGAGCAGGCTGTCTGCGACTGGGATTGCACAGGGACAACCTGGAACCTGGGACGAGGGGACGCCTGCAGAAGGGGCAAGGCAGGAGAGCGCGGGAGCAACGCACTGAAAAAAAAATGCTGGAGGAACTCGAGAGGTCAGGCTGCATCTACGGGAAGGAGTAAAGAGTCGACATTTCAGGCCTGCTGAGCCCCTGCAGCATTTTGGGCGTGTGTGTTGCTCTGGATTTCCAGCATCTGCAGAATCTCTTGGGTTAATAATTCAGGAGTGTCGAGTCAAAGGCAGAATCAGAGACCCCCCCCTCCCCAGCCCCCGTGTGCACAGGGAGTTAAACACAGGCAGAGACAGGTACAAAGATGAGAGAGTCAGAGTTTCTCTCTCACACACACACGCACGCAGTACCACGTACAGACGCAACGACATAATTCTGTGCCTCTGAGAGGAGCACAGAAAGATCAGGGGCAGGCTCGGTAAGGCACACAGAGGACACAGGACGACCGCAGATCCGGGGAGAATGAAACAGAGGCATCAGGGGTTGGCGGAGTGCGGGGAGTTGTGGAGGACGGAGGGGGGTGGGGAGAAGCGGTATCAATCCTGGCACGCCGTCATGTCAAATGGAGAGTCAGAGCACAACGCCATCCCCACTACTTCTCCCTCTACCCATGGTAGAGTCCGACTGGCTTATTACTAAAGGAAGCTGATCCAAATAAATTTCCTGCTCTGCCCCACCCCTCCGTTATAAATAAAGATCACAGCTGGATTCGGAGGAGGAGGGGGACCATAGGACCCTGGGGGGTGCGAGTGAGCAGCGGGGGGCTGCCAGGGATGTGGCGGGGCACTGGGCACCTGAGGTGTTCAGTCAGCCTCGTAATGCACTGGCATTGTACCACTCTGACAGGGATGTGACCCCCAGACACACACACACACGCACACACACCCCCACCCACCCACCCTCCGCAATCACCACCTCGCCAGCACTTCACACACTGCAGAGGCTCATCCACCAATCACAGGCAACGCAGCCACGGAGCAGCTTATCTGCAGAGACAGAATCAAATCCACACGTACAGGCACGTACCGAGATACACACACACACACACTCACACACTCACACACACACACACACTCACACACTCACACACTCACACACTCACACACACACTCACACACACACACACACACACACACACACACACACACACACACACACTCACACACTCACACACCACACACACTCATACACACACTCACACACACACACACACACTCACACACACACACTCACACACACACACTCACACACACACACACTCACACACACACAGATACACACACACAGACACACACACACACACTCACACACACACAGATACACACACACACACACACAGATACACACACACACACACACACACACAGAGACACACACACAGATACACACACACACAGACACACACACAGATACACACACACATACACACACATACACACACACATACACACACACAGATACACACACATACAGATACACACACACACACACACACAGATACGCACACACACACACACACACAGATACACAGATACACACACACATACACACACACACACGCACACAGATACACACACACACACATACACACACACACTCACACACACACACACACACACACTCACACACACACACACACACACTCACACACACACACACTCACACACACACAGATACACACACACACACACAGACACACACACACACACACACACACACACACAGACACACACACATACAGATACACACACACACACACACACAGATACACAGATACACAGACACATACACACACACACACACACACACACACACAGATACGCACACACACACACACACAGAGACACACACACAGATACACACACACACAGACACACACACAGATACACACACACACACACACACAGATACGCACACACACACACACGCACACACACAGATACGCACGCACACGCAAATCCAGAGGCACACACACATGTTTACATGTACTGACAATGAGACTGTGCACATAACCTGTGCAAGGGTGAGAGAGGGATGGACGGAGAGCGGGACATGGAAGGGAGGGAGGGGGAGTGACAGAGAGGGAGCAGGTGGGGGAAAGGGGGAAGGGGGATTGGAAAGGGGAAGGGGGAAGGGGGAAGGGGAAGGGGAGAGAGGGGGAGGGGAGGGGAGAAGGGGAAGGGGAAGGGGAAGGATCAAGGGTGAAGCGGAAGGATGAAGGGTGAGGGGCAATGGGTGAAGGGGAATGGGGAAGGTGTGGAAGAGGTAGTGGGAAGGGGAGGGAGGAGTGGGGAAAGAGGAGGGAGAGGGGGGACAGGAATGGGGAAGGGGAACGGCAGGGGGAGGAGAGGTGAGGGGTAAAGGGTGAAGGGGGAAGGGGGATTGGAAAGGGGAAGGGGAAGGGGAGAAGGAGGATGGGGAGGGGGAGAGGAGAGGGGGGATGGGGAAGGGGGCAGGGAAGGGGAAAAGGAGAAGGGAATGGGGGAGTGGGGAAGGGGAAGGGGAAGGATCAAGGGTGAAGGGTGAGGGGCAAAGGGTGAAGGGGATAGGGAAGGTGGGGAAGAGGTAGTGGGAAGGGGAGGGAGGAGTGGGGAAAGAGGAGGGAGAGGGGGGACAGGGATGAGGAAGGGGAACGGGAGGGGGAGGAGAGGTGAGGGGTAAAGGGTGAAGGGGGAAGGGGAATGGGGAAGGTGGAGAAGGTGGTGAGGGGTAAGAGGGAGGAGGAGGGGAGGGGAAGGCAGGACGGGGAGAGGGAAGCGGAAGGGAGAGGGGGAGGAAAGAGAGCAGGGAAGGGGGGGGAAGAGCTCAGTAGAACAAGACAAGCCCTTTCGTCCCACCCACCCACTCACTCACACCACACAAGCAGCACTGCAGGGTAATGGCTGTATGGCACAGAAACAGGCCCTTCAGCCCATCCGGGAATGCCAACCAGTACTACTACCACTCCAGGGTGAACACAACCTGTCCAATTTTTACTTGACATCAATGGGACTGTCGTTGAAGAGGGTGAGCAGTATCAAGTTTCTCGGTATGCACATCACCGAGGATCTCACGTGATCTGTACAGACCGGCTGTGTGGTGAGAAAAGCACATCAGTGCCTCTTTCACCTCAGACAGCCGAAAAAGTTTAGCATGAGTTCCCAAATCCTCAGGACTTTCTCCAGGGGCACGACTGAGAACACCCTGACTGGCTGCATCACTGCCTGGTATGGGAACTGTACCTCCCTCAATCGCAGGACTCTGCAGAGAGTGGTGCGGACAGCCCAGTGCATCTGTAGATGTGAACTTCCCACTATTCAGGACATTTACAAAGACAGGTGCGTAAAACGGGCCCAAAGGATCGTCAGGGACTCCAGCCACCCCGACCGCAAACTGTTTCAGCTGCTTCCGTTCAGCAAACGGTACCACAGCGTTAATGCCAGAACCAACAGGTTCTGGGACAGCTTCTTTCACCAGGCCATCAGATTTATCAATACACATCGATCTGATTGTGTATCTGACTGTACATACCTGTATACAAAACAATTTTAGCGTTCGGGCAATATCATCCCATATTCCCCTTCCTAATTGTTTGTACACTGCGATGGAGATGCAACATAAAGATTTTTACTCCCTTGGGTGTAAGAAACAAAATAAATAAATATAATTCAACCCCTCCAATCCATGTAATATCCTCGTGAATCCTTCTCTGCACCCTTTCTGGCATAGTCAGATCATCCCTATAGTTTTGGGGACCAGACTGCACACAATAAGTGTGGCCCGAACAACCTTTTGTACAATTGACACACATAAAAGTTGCTGGTGAACACAGCAGGCCAGGCAGCATCTCTAGGAAGAGGTGCAGTCGACGTTTCAGGCCGAGACCCTTCGTCAGGACCTCTTCCTAGAGTTGCTGCCTGGTGCAACTCTTCCTAGAGATGCTGCCTGGCCTGCCGCATTCACCAGCAACTTTTATGTGTGTTGCTTGAATTTCCAGCATCTGCAGAATTCCTGTTGTTTTTGTACAACTGCACCATTCACGTCCCAATTCTGCACCCCAATTTCTCGGCCAAACATGCTGAAGGCCTCCCTCCCCACCTTGGCTACCTGCGCTCCCATTTTCAGAGACCCAGATACTTCAATCCTCAGGTCTATCGGCTCAACGACACTCCCTGGAGATCTGCCATTTCCCGTGCGCGCCCTGACCCCCCTGGGGTGCGGCAAGGCTCTTATAATGCCAGAAACCCGGGTTCATTTCCGCCACTGTCCGTAGGGAGTTTGTGCGTTCTCCTCGTGACCAGTTCCCTCCACATTCCAACGTCCCTTCCTTCCGTCCCGTATTTTACAGGATTCATAGCCTATTGGAAGCTGAGAACACCCTAATGCTACTCCGCTACCAATTTTGGTGTCTCCAGTACTTTCATCTGTATCATTAACGGCAGTGGACCTAGCACTGTTCTCTGCGACGCATTGCAGCACACTGATCTCCATTCTGAAACACAACTGTCCAAGACCGCCCTCTGCTTCCTACCATCATTCAATTAAATTACTACTCAGTTTGTTAACATCGCGAATCACGCGATCAAACCTTCTAGACCAACATTTCACCTACATCCCTCCTCACATGGATCTACCTGACCTGTCCCAGGCCCGTAGGTGACCCACACCGCCTCCGTGACGGCTCGTCATCACCTCAAGCAGAACAAAAGCTTCCCCACCCCCCACCACCGGTTCAAGGTTCAATTATTATCGAAGTGTGTATGCAGTATACAACTCTGAGATTCGTCTTCTCCAGATAGCCACGCAAAACAAAGCAAAGCATGGAAAGCGTTCAGAGAAAATCATCAACCTCCCTCCTCCACATACATAAATAAAAAAAACAAATCACATAAATGGCAACAAGAATATCGAACTCCCATCCGCGCAATAAAAAACTAACAAATCGTACAAGCGGCCACAAGAAAGAACGGAGGAACCACAGAATATAAAAAGATAAAACTGAAGAGAGTTCAGTTTGAACTACAGTCCACAGTCCAATCCATAAATCACAGAACCTTGGTAACAACACAGGGGAGAGAGACCATTCAAAAACACAGAGTCCTTCCCTTGGGAGCAGAGAGCAAGAGTTCAAGTGGGGGGGAGGGGAGGGGAGAGACTTGGTGACAACCTCGCGGCTGGCGGAGGAGACAAAGGGGCACCAGCGTTGCCAACGATGCCTACGGCCAGTGAATCAAAAACAAAAACAGGGGCCACCCCACCAATTTTGACCGGGTCAGAGGTCCACGGGAGCAGGTGCGGCCACTCATTTACACATGAACACAACCTCATTGACATGCAAAGCTCCTGGCTACGCACACGGCCTCATGACATCTTGTGCGGAACATGTCCTCCCCCCACCCTCCAGTCAGTTCTTTGAACCCTGTTCGGTGGACTGTCTGAAAAGGAGCCAGAGATAATGGGGAGGTGTCTGATACGCACCATCTGTTTGCATTAGAGGCATGGGATCAATCTTGTCACGCTCAGAGGCCAAGCAAAGCTCCGTTTACTACCCCACACTCAACAGTACATACTCAGATTAAACAGCCTGCTCTTTAAACAGAAGCCGTGCAGAGGATGGGACTGGAGCAGACATCCGAGAGTACCTTCCCAAGGAAACGGGTGTGGCCGAGCTGGCCCTGATGAGCATCTCAGGACAGGAGGGGGATGACCATTGGCCGCTGGTGGTGGACAGGAGGCGGATGACCATTGGCTGCTGCTGGTGCACAGGAGGGGGATGACCTTTGGCCGCTGGTGGTGGACAGGAGGGGGATGACCATTGGCCACTGGTGGGGGATGGGAGGGAGGATGACCATTGGTCGTGGATAAAGGACAGGAGGGGGATGACCATTGGCCGCTGATGAAGGACAAGCCCCCTCCTCAATGTCACAAGACAACAGGAAGTGAAAAATCACCTCTGCTCCAACGCTGCAGTGTAACTGCTGCAGGAATATTGTATTTTTGTCTTGGTGTGAGTAGACAGATCAAACACAGGGGTGGAGGAATAACGGGCTCCCATACTGAGCCAGGAATAAGAGTTTATTCAGTGGAATCCACTGGAACTTCAGTGGCCTGACCGAGTGACACCGCAAGACAAATCATTCTCAAGACATGTACGAGAACCCCACAATGAGTATGACACAGAAGTCCACCTGAAATAATCATTGAATGCAGAAAACCCATGCCAGTCACAATTAACTCAACAAGATTAACCAGAAAACACCAGGCCTTAATGACTCTAGATAAGAGAATAATTAACAAGTCCAGACATGCTGGCCTGCGGGGCACATGATAATCTTGGTCTGATCTCCCACGCAAAGGAAGGACATGGCGGATACAGCAAAGGTTCACAGGATCAGTCTAGGACCAGAGGACACAAGCCTCAAAATAGAGGGACGTCCATTTAGAACGGAGCTGAGGAGGAATTTCTTTAGCCAGAGAGTGGTGAATCTGTGGAATTCGTTGCCACGGACGGCTGTGGAGGCCAAGTCATTTAAGGCAGAGGTTGATAGACTCTTGATCGGTCAGGGCATGAAGGGATACGGGGAGAAGGCAGGAGATTGGGGCTGAGAGGGAAAATGGATCGGGCCATGATGAAGTGGCAGAGCAGAATCGATGGGCCAAATGGCCTAATTCTGCTCCTATATTTTATGGTCTTATGGTGTAATTTTAAGTACCAACACACAAAATTCCGGAGGAAAAAAGCAGGCCAGGCAGGATCTATGGAAAGGAGTAAACAGTGGATGTTTTGGGCCGAGACACTTCATCAGTCAGTCCTGATGAAGGGTCTCGGCCTGAAACGTTGCCCGTAGAGAAACTTCAGTTATTCCTCTTCACCCAGATACCGGCCGGCCTACTGAGTTCCTCCGGCAGACTGGTGCTCCAGACTCCAGCATCTGCAGACTCCCATATCTCCGCTAATCTCACTCCCTTCTCCCAGTCTCCCCACACTCCCATAATTCCACACTTACCCACGCACGGGGGGTAACCTACAGCAGCCGGTTAACCCAATAACCCACACGTCTTCGGAATGTGGGAGGAAACCAGAGCACCCAGGGAGGAAAAACGTGCTGTCGGGGGGAGAAGGTGCAAACGCCAGACCGACAGCACAGGAATCGTGGAGTCATGGAAAAGGACAGCACAGAAGCAGGCCCTTTGGCCCATCTAGTCCATGCTGAGCCATCTAAACTGCCTGCACCAGGACCACAGCCTTCCAAACCACTACCATCCCTGTACCTGTGCAAATGTTGAAATCGAGCTCTCATTTACCACTTGCACTGGCAGCTCGTTCCACACACTCACAACCCTCTGAGTGAAGAGGTTTCCCCTTAAACTTTTCACCTTTCACCTTTAACCCACGACCTCTGGTTGTAGTCCCGCCCAACCTCAGTGGAAAAAGCCTGCTTGTTTTTACCCGATCTATACCCCTCATAATTTTGCTCACCTCTATCAAATCTCCTCTCCAAGGAAGAAAGTCCTAACCTATCCAATCTTGCCAAATAACCCCTCAGAACCTCCAGATCTGCCAGAATCAAAGCCCGGGTCTCTGCACTGTGAAGTTGGTCCAGTCTAAGCCCATATTCGGTAGAAGGAGAGGCAAACTCTTTCAAGTATTCAAAAGCCTCGCAGTGCTGGACAGGGTAGATGTGTCTACAATGCTTTCCTTAGCTGGGAGTCTGAATCCATGAAAGAGTCTCGGAATAAGGGATTTGTCATTCAGGACCAAGATGGCACCAGCAACTAATGGCGACGTCCCGCAGACAGTTCACGAAATTGCTTTTTCCATTTCTTCTTTTAAGTATACTTCTACTACTAATTGTGAGATTGGAGCCTGTAATTTACATGTTAATAACATGTGTTTTGTGCCGACTGAGCGATCGTCTCTGAGAGAATTTACCGCGGTTGAGAGTGAGCGTGAGGCCTAATGGTGCCACCCGAACCTTTCATCGGCTCCATCACTCGACAATCTCGCCAACTAAAGCGCCGAGCAAGATTGAAATCAGCACGGACGAGAGCAGAAGGCGAGTGGGAGCTCGACGCCGTCAGCCTGCGTTTGGCCGGTCTCCATCACCCTCTCTGCTGCCGGAGCCTTGGGTCTTGGGCAGGGGTTGATTGTCGCAGCCTGTGGATCAGGTAGCAGCTACGGAGAGGAATGAACAGTCAACCCTTCATCAGGACTCGATCGCCTTGATGTCCCTTATGTCCTGATGGAAGGTCTTGACCCAAAACATTGACTGTCCAATCCTCTCCATAGATGTTCCCTGATCTGCTGAGATTGTGTGTGCTATCCTGAATTTCTAGCCTCAACTGACTGTTTTGTGTCCATAAAAATTAGACCAGTCTGAAATAGATTATTGAGTCTACTTCAGCACTCAATCATGGCTGATTTATTTTCCCTCCCAACCCCATTCAGAATCGGAATTCTGACTCTCCCGCCTTCCCCCTATAACTTTTGACCTTTACTGATCGAGAAGCTGCCGACCTCCGCTTTAAATATACGACTTGACCTCGACATCTATCTGTGGCAATGAGTTTGTCGCGGCTAGCACGAGGCTACCACAGCTGGGGGCTCTCCAGGAACTCAATTCCGGCACCGTTCCGTAACGAGCCTCCGTGTGTAATGCGTGGGTTTCCTCCCACAGTCCAAAGACATACCGGGAAAGTTAATTGGTCATTGTACATTGTCCCGTGATTAGATTAGGCTTGATTGGATTTGTCGGGGATTGCTGGGGTGGTGAGGCCCAAAGGGCTGGAAGGGCCTACGAGCTGTATCACTAAATGACTTGTCCCAAGTGTGTAGAGTATTTTTCGGAAGGTGATGAGAATAAAGTGGCCCTATCATACAATCAGAACAAATGGACGATCGCTAGGCTGAGAGGCCTGATTCCATACTGTGTGCCCACATGATCTCATTACTCCTATCGTACAATCAGAGCAAATGGACGATCGCTAGGCCGAGGGGCCTGATACAGTACTCTATGCCCACGTGATCTCATTACTCATTGTGGGCTCAAATCCTGTCCCAGACACTCAAACACAAAATCTAGGCCAAAACTCCCAGTGCTGTTCTGAGAGAGCTGGGGCTGGGGATAATTTATCATAGAAACTGGGACTGCATTTCCCTGGAATTTAGAAGGCCACTTACAGGAAAAAAAAACCTAGATATTGAGGATAAGGTGGATGGATTGAAACTATTTCTGCTGCCTGGGGAGCTGAAAAACCTGTTGGGAGGTGTGTGAGAATGAAAAGATGGAGCCAAATATTCAGGAAAATTACAGTTATTTGTTTCTTAATGAAATAAAGTGGTGGAAATACATCTCTACCAAAGGAGGTGTAAGACGCTCCTTCCCTCTGCTAGCCTGCAGGTCACCCTTGGGCAAGGTGTAGCACCTGCTTAGCCCCCGATCAGGGTCACGTGAAGCCATGGGGGCAGGTGGTGGATGGTCGTATGAGCAGCCGGTGCAGATCACAAGTCCTGGTTATGCGACCACTGACACCAGGCAGACAACCTCTGAAGAGTATTGATAATGGCTGGAGTCACCCATCTTGTAAAGGCACTGCCCAGAAGAAGGCAATGGCAAACCACTTCTGTAGGAAAATTACCAAGAACAATCATAGTCATGGGAAGACCATGATTGCCCACATCATACAACACAGCACATAGCGATGATGTCATACAACATGGCACATAATGATAATGTCATACCACACGGCACATAACGATGATGTCATACAACAGGGCATGTAATGACGATGATGGAGTGGATGTGGAGAGGATGTTTTCTACGGTGGGAGAGCATCAGAATAGAAGGGTGCCCCTTTAGAACAGAGATGAGGAGGAAGTTCTTTAGCCATTTGCTGGTGAACCTGTGGAATTCATTGCCACGGGCACCTGTGGAGGCCAAGTCATTGGGTATATTTAAAGCCGAGATTGACAGGTTCTTGATTAGTCAGGGAGAAGGCAGGAGAATGAGGTTGAGGGGGATAATAAATCAGCCATGATGGAGTGGTGGAGCAGACCCGATGGGCTGAACGGCCTCATTCTTCTCCTTTGTCTTATGCTCTTACATCCGGGGTTGTGGTGCATGGGCGGGGGGCTACTGCACAGGACCAAAGGAACCTATAGAGAGTTGTAAAATTAGTCAGCTCCATCATGGATACTAGAGTCCATCGTATCCAGGACATCTTCAGTGAGCAGTGCTTAAGAAAGGCAGCGTCCATCATTAAGGACCCCCAACACCCAGGACATGCCCTCTTCTCATCGCTACCATCAGGAAGGAGATACAGGAGCCTGAAGGCACACACTCAACGATTCAGGAACAGCTTCTTCCCCTCTGCCGTCCGATTTCAGAATGAACATTGAACCCATGAACATTACCTCTCTATTTTTTTTCTCTCTTTTTGCACGACTTATTTAAGTTAACTATTTAATATACATATATATATTTACTGTAATTCTTCTCTATATTATCATGTATTTTATTGTACTGCTGCCGCAAAGTTAACATATTTCACAGCCTATGCCGGTGATATTAAACCCTGATTCTGACTCTTGAGTGTTCGAAGTCTCTGGGCAATTGATAGTGGCCATTAATTGTTAAAATTAAATCTGAGATTGATGGCTTTTCATTATCGGAGGCACTCAGGGAAATGGGAAACGGGCAAGCGTGAGCAGTCAGGTCATAAATGTACCTTGAACTCATCAAAAGGCCGAGAGGACCCAGCATCCAGCATTACAGGATATAAAGAGAAAGGGAACAATTTTATATTGACTCATTCACAGACCCCGTACACGCTAAAGGCAATTTTGTTCATGATGTGCTGCATCATCTGACGTAGGCAATCATGGCCTTTCCAGGCCCATGATGGTTCTTGACAGATTTTTCCACAGAAGTGGTTTGCCATCACCTTCTTCTGGGCAGTGTCTTTACAAGACGGGTGACCCCAGCCGTTATCAATACTCTTCAGAGATTGTCTGCCTGGCATAAGTGGTCGCATCTCCAGGACTTGTGACGTGCACCGGCTGCTCGTACGACCTGCTCCCATGATTTCACGTGACCCTGATCATGGGGGGGGGGTGGTTGTGGGGTTGAGCAGGCGCTATGGGGGGGACCTGCAGGCCGGCGGAGGGAAGGAGCATTTTACGCCTCCTTTGGTAGAGACGTATCTCCACCCTGCCACCCAGGTTGAGCTCTGCAGAGGGGAAAATGAAGAAACCAGGAGCAAAGTCAGGAGTTGGTGGATCGATTTGGGGGAATCACGGTAGTCTAGTACAGGCGACCCAGGTTCGCTTCCTGCCACTGCCTGTACGGAATTTGTACATTCTCCCCGTGTCCTCTGGGTGCTCTGGTTTCCTCCCACATGGGTGGTTGGGGGTCTGGTGCTACAGTTGTTGTCCGTTTCTGTGAGGGAAGGGGGTCGTGGTTATATGTCAAGGGTCGTTGATTGTTATTGTGGCTGTTCTTTTTTTGCTACAAGGAAGGAGAGTTGGTGGAGTTTGGAGTTTGCTTTTTTAAATTTTTCGTTCTGGTTGGGTGGGGGGGGGCGGGTGGTTGATATCTTTTCTTTCACCAGCACCCACAGTCTTTCTATAATTCATGGCTATCTGGAGAAGGCGAATATCAGTGTTGTATTGCACGTGCATACTTTGACAAGAAAATGCACTTTCAAACCTTTCGGTGGAAAGGAGCAGCAACAGAACCTTCATAAGTTTCATATTTACCCCCAGCTGGGGCAACGGGGCAAGCGATTCATTCAACTGTGCCCGTGCATCACCGTACTTTTGTGTGGGAGAATAATCTCGCATCGACTGAAGAGGGTGAGAGGGTGGGCGGATCGGGGACACTTCGGTAGGTGAGACAGATGTGGAGACTGCGGATAGGTGGTTCGGGAGACACTGGGGAAGGACAGATAAATGGGAATATGGGACAAAGGAGGACAGTGAATGCAAATGCGTGGTGGGAGTCGGGTAGATTATCCACGAGTTCTTCTTAAAGCATGAAACCTTTCCACTGCGGGGCTGAAGCTCCCGGTGAAGGGGAGACCGTAACGAACCATATACCTCGTAGTCAGTGACCACATCTTCTCCACACTCCTTATCACCGCAAGACAACAAAACCGCAGAGGCAAACTCTGCCCAATCAGCCCTTGGCCACCTGAAGCAGTGCCCCGGGGGGGGGGGGCACGCGCACGCCCGCGTGGGACGCTTACCTGGGTAGAAGTCTTTGGATTTGGAGAGCTTGATGGTGGCGCCAGTCTCCTTCTGCAGCTGGACGATGGTCTGTCCGCCCTTCCCGATTATCGAGCCTGCAGCGTAACTGGGGATCAGGACCTTCAGGAAAAACTCGCCTTCTTCTGCAAGAGAACAGAGAGCCTCACTGTGGTAACGGGACTTTCAAAAATTCAACCTCCACCCCGCGGCGCAGCTACCCCCTGCGGGTCCTTGCTGTGCCCAGTTCGACAGCTTCTTTTCCAACATAAACCGGTTTCTTAACAGATGCAGCACGTGCAAAGTGCTGGAGGATCTCAGCGGGTCAGGCAGCATCTATGGAGGGGAGGTAGATAGCCGACACTTCTGGCTGAGAACCTTCATCAGGACTTGATTGTCTTGATGCCCCTTAAGTCCTGATGGAAGGTCTCGACCCGAAACGTTGACGGTTAATTCATCTTCAAAGATGCCCCCTGATCTGCCGAGATCCTCCATCAGGACTGGAAAGGCAGGGGGCAGAATGAGAAGGTGGGGGAAGAGGGACGAGCACAAGTTGGAAGGTGATAGGTCGATGGGGGGGGGGCGATAAAGCAAGAAGCTGGAAGGGGATAGTTGGAAGACATGAAGGGCTGAAGAAGGAATCCTCCTGGCCTACTGAGTTCCACCAACACATCATTCTCCTGCAACTTCCACCATCTCCAAAGGGATCCCCCCCCCCACACGCTCCTCTCCCCTCCTTTTTCCCCCAGGTGTTGCTTCCTCCGCAATTCCTTGCCCACGCATCCTTCCTGGTACTTATCCCTACAAGCCGCCAAGTGGTACACCTGCCCGTTCGCCTCCCGCCTCGCCTCCCCGCCCAAAGTGGAGCTCTCCAGTGGCCAAACATTTTCATTCCCATTCCGTTCTGACACGTGGGTCCACGGCCTCCTTTTGTGCCAAGGTGAGGCCACCCTCAAGGTGGAGGAGCAACACCTCGTATTACGACGGGGTGGCCTCCAACCTGATCGCGTGAACATCGATTGCTCCTTCGGTGAAGAAAAATTCCCCTCTCCCTCCCCTTTTCTTCTATTGCCCACTCTGGTCTCTCACCTCTTCTCACCCGCCTATCACCTTCCCCTCCTCCTTCCCGTTCTCCTCTGGTCCACTCTCCTCTCCTGTCAGATTCCTTCCTCTCCAGCCTTTGACCTTTCCCACCCACCTGGCTTCACCTCGCACCTTCCAGCTATCCTCCTTCCCCTTTCCCCGGCCTTTTTATTCTGGCATCTTCCCCCTTCCTTTCCAGTCCTGAAGAAGGGTCTTGGCCCAAAATATCTGCTAGCTACTCATTTCCATCGATGCTGCCTGACCTGCTGAGTTCCTCCAGCATTTTATGTGTGTTGCTCTGGATTTCCGGCATCTGCAGATTTTCGCCTGTTTGTAATTTGCTCCTCCAAGCAGTGTTCCAGACTCCAGCTACTGCAGGCTCGTTTCTCTTGAGTACCCAGTTAATCCCACTCTCTTTCGACAGCTACCTTAAAATATCTGCTGAATCCCTGACTATCGACTTTGGGCTTGCGACCTCAAGAAGTTCCCCTGTTTTCAATTCTGATCTTCGCTTTCAAATCCTTCCAATCACCTCTAAACCTCTTCACCCTTCTTTAATGGAGGTGAATAACCCAAACAGAGAAAGGGCAGTTGATGGCCAGGTGGGAGACACAGCAGGTTGCAGGGGTACAGAGGCCTGAGACTGGGAGTTAGCATCAACATGATGGACCCAATAGCCTTCCCTTGTGATTAATTAAACTCAACCCATGCAAGCATTTTTCCCAATTAAATCCCAGGTCCAAATGTTTTATATATTTATAGAGATGCCTCACAAAGGCAGCGTCCATCCTTGAGGACCCCATCACCCAGGCCGTGCCCTCTTCTCATTGCTACCGTCAGGAGGAGGTACAGGAGGCCAAAGGCACACACTCAACGATTTCTGAATTGACATGGAACCCATGAATACTACCTCACTACTTTTAAAAAAAAATTATTTATGCATTACTTAATCCAACTATTTTACTTATATATTTTTCCTATTATTATGTATTGCGAATTCCACAAATTTCATGACATCTGCCAGTTATATTAAAGCTAACTCTGATTCTGAAGTTACATGCCGAAGAAACCATTCTGGTGCCTTAATTAGCACAGCCCAGCAAACCCCCCCGGGTTTAACCCTCGCCTAACCACGGGATAGTTTACAATGACCAATTAACCTACCAACCCGGTACGTCTTTGGACTGTGGGAGGAAACCGGAGCACCCGGAGGAAACCCACACAGTCACGGGGAGAACGTACAAACTCCTCACAGGCAGCGGCGGGAATTGAACCCGGGTCACAGGTGCTGTAAACCGCTGTGCTAACCATTACGCTACCGTCCATTACTTTTTTAAAATGCTTCTGTGAAGCAGGATTTTAAAATGAAGTTGATTTAAAAACACCGTTTATATCGTTCACTAACTTTGTTCACCCAATTCCCTTAAGAAACTTTTGTTAAACTTGCTTCCAAAGTCCTTGAGGGGGAAAACTGTGATTACAGTTTACTGACATATTAACAAAACTACACTTCATTATCTCAGTATTTGCTTGCCAAATTACCTTAGATCCTTTTCTAACCCGTGGAAATAGTATCTCCTGATTATCTCTATAGAACATCATTTTGAATCCCTTTCAAGGCTCGTTCTGCTCCAAGTCTTTCAACACTGGGACAATTCCAACAAGTTTCCTCTTTCCAATACATTGACATCCTTCCTGCTCTGAAGGTTGGAAATGGACTCAATTCCCATGTTTTTCTACGTTCCTCTTTCCAGGAGGTGTGGCAGGGACCGCATGCTACGCCTATCCCTAGGACGGGAATGGCTGACTGCGCAACTCAGAGTCTGGAGCAACGAGTCGGTCAGATTCTCTGATCCAGGTAGGACTTCAGAACAGTCTGATTGCTTCGTGGTTAAATATGCGCAGAATGCTGGAAGAACTCAGCAAGCCAGTCGGCTCCTATGAAGGCGAATAAAGAGTTGACGTCAGCAGAGTCATAGAAAACTACAGCTTGAGGAGGAGCTTAGTCAAGATGGCGCTAGACAGCAACTCCTTTGCTCACATCTTCGGAAGCAGCTCTATTTCCATCTTTAATATCTCTATTTCTCCCTTTTGGGGTTCTTTTAAAGACCCTGACCTGGAGTTACACACTGACTTCGGTTCTTTGTGGGAATGGGACCCGTTCTCGGGCTCTTACCACCGGCCGTTATTCTGCACACTAAGGGCGTGGCCTAAGAGCTCAGCTTGCCTTTGGAGGGCCAAGACCTCGTGGCTCTGGAGACGGGCATTTCGAAGGTCGATGTCCGGGCAGATTGGTGTGTTGTGGGAGCCAGAAGGTCTTTGGCTGTGTGCCTGGAGACCTGAGATCTTTGGGCACAGAGCTCGAAAAAAGCGATGCAACAGACTCTTAAAATCATAACTTAGTGAGTTGTTTGTTATGTCTCCCTTCTAGCTGTGAAATGCAGACGTCTCTTTCTCCTTTATTGTGGGGGGGGAGAGAGAGGGGAGAGAGAGAGGGGAGAGGGGGGGGAGAGAGGGAGAGAGAGGGAGAGAGAGGGGAGAGAGGGGGAGAGGAGAGAGAGGGGGAGAGGAGAGAGAGGGGGAGAGGAGAGAGAGAGGGGGAGGGGGAGGGAGAGAGGGGGAAAGAGGGGGAGGGAGAGAGGGAGAGAGAGGGGGAAAGAGGGGGAGGGAGAGAGAGGGGAGAGGGGGAGAGAGGGGGAGGGAGAGGGGGGAGGGAGAGAGGGGAGGGGAGAGAGGGGAGGGGAGAGGGGAGGGGGAGAGGGGGAGAGAGAGGGGAGAGGGGGAGGGAGAGGGGGGAGAGGGGGAGGGAGAGGGGGAGGGGAGAGAGAGAGGGGGAGAGGGGAGGGAGGGAGAGAGGGAGGGAGAGGGGGGAGAGAGGGGGAGAGAGGGGGAGAGGGGGGAGAGAGAGGGGGGAGAGAGGGGGGAGAGGAGAGAGAGAGGGGAGGGGAGAGAGGGGGGAGAGGGGGAGGGAGGGAGAGAGGGAGAGGGAGGAGAGAGGGAGGGGGAGGGAGAGAGAGGGGAGGGAGAGAGGGGAGGGAGAGAGGGGAGGGAGAGAGGGGGAGGGAGAGGGGGAGGGGAGAGAGAGAGGGGGAGGGGAGAGAGAGAGGGGAGGGGGAGAGAGAGGGGAGAGGGGGAGGGAGGGAGGGAGAGAAAGGGAGGGGGAGGGGGAGGGAGAGAGGGAGAGAGGGAGAGAGAGAGGAGGGAGAGAGAGAGGAGGGAGAGAGGGAGGGGAGAGAGAGGGGGAGGGGGAGAGAGGGAGGGAGGGAGAGAGGGAGGGAGGGAGAGAGGGAGAGGGGAAGAGAGGGAGGGAGGTAGGGAGGGAGAGAGGGAGAGGGGAAGAGAGGGAGGGAGAGAGAGAGCAAGGGGGAGGGGAGGGAGAGAGAAGGAGGGGGGAGAGAGGGGGGAGGGAGAGAGGGAGGGAGAGAGAGAAGGAGGGAGAGAGAGAAGGAGGGAGAGAGAGAGGGAGAGGGGGAGAGAGGGAGGGAGGCAGGGAGACACACACAGAGGTACGTCGAATACTGGGTGAAACGTGAAGTCTTTGGAGTACTGCAAGTCTGTGTGTTTGCTGTTGCTTTGCTCACACTTGAGTGCTGGGTGACGGGTGCGGATGCTTTTTTTGCCGGTGGGGGGAGGGAGGATTGTTACTCTCAGCTGCTTACGTGCAGGAGGGAGGAGCCGGGGGGGGGCTTTGGGGGTTCTAATGTTTAACTATCGTTCATTCTTTGGGGCACTCCTCTGTTTTCGTGGATGTTTGCGGAGTAAAAGCATTTCAGGATGTATATAGTATACATTTCTCTGACATTAAATGTACCCACTGAAACTGGGCCTTTAGCCCATCTAGACCATGCTGAACCATTTAATGCACTCAAAATGCCACAGGAAATCAGTGGGCCAGGCAGCATCTAGTTGACTCTTTGGGCAGAAACCCTTCATCAGGACTGGAACAAGAGATGAGAAGTTAGAGTGAGAAGGTGGGGGGAGGGGAGGAAGAAGTGTAAGATGGCAGGTGATGGGTGAAACCGGGTGGGGAGGAGGAGGGGTGAAGTCAAGAGCTGAGAAGTTGGTTGGTGAAAGGGATAAGGGGCTGGAGAAAGAGGGAATCTGATAGAACAGGACTGAAATCCATGGAAGAAAGGGAAACGGAAGGAGTACCAGAGGGAGGTGATGGGCAGGTAAGGTGAGAGAGGGAAACGAGAATGTGGAATGGTGAAGGGGAGGGGGCAATTACTGGACGTCTGAGAAATCAATGTTCATGTCATCAGGCTGGAGGCTTAAATAGGCATCCGTTAGTCTCGTGAGACCATGGATTTGCGCCTTGGAAGGTTTCCAGGGCGCAGGCCTGGGCAAGGTTGTGTGGAAGACCAGCAGTTGCCCATGCTGCAAGTCTCCCCTCTCCACGACACCGATGTTGTCCAAGGGAAGGGCATTAGGACCCATACAGCTTGGCACCGGTGTCGTCGCAGAGCAATGTGTGGTTAAGTGCCTTGCTCAAGGACATGCACGCTGCCTCAGCTGAGGCTCGAACTAGCGACCTTCAGATCACTGGACGAACGCCTTAACCACTTGGCCACGCTGGCTGGAGGCTACCCAGATGGAATATAAAGTGTTGCTCCTCCAACCTGAGCGTGGCCTCATCACGGCAGTAGGGGGAGGCCACGGATTGGGATGTCAGAATGGGAATGGGAAGCAGAATAGGAATGGGTGGCTGTGGTGAGATCCCGTTTTGTTTGGCAGATGATGTGTGGGTGCTCGACGAGGCAGTCTCCCAATCTACATCGGGTCTCACCAATATACAGGAGGCCACACCGGGAGCACGGAATAAAGTAAATGACCCCAACAGACTTGCAGGTGAAGTGTTGCCTCACCTGGAAGGACTGTTGCATGTATTTTTTAAAGTTCTAGTTCCAGTTTACTTTCTACATTCAGTGGAGAGAACCGAGCTTGTGTTCATTCATCTGGGCCTCTAGTAACTTAGCCACTGTTCCACCTAATATAGATCAGGGACATCTTCCCCTCTTCTTCAGGCATGAGCTGTCTCAGTATCTGCACATTCTCCTGAGGTATTGGGAGAGACTGCTCACCCAGACAGACCACAGTAGGCTCCGCAGGCCTGTGCGACCAAGACAAACACAGGTAGGCCAAGGCAGCCTTCTAATAACAAACCGTGAATTCAACAACCCAAGAGGGTCAGGAAGCATCTGGGGGAGGAAAAACGGTCAGCCGATGGTTCGGGTTCCGACGAAGTGCGTCAACCCAAAGCACCTACTGCAACACCACCCACAAAGAGCCCAAGGAAAATCCCACAGGATCTGCGGAGGGGGGAGAACAGTTGATGTCTTGCGCCGAGTTAACTTCATAGATTTCCAGCATCTGCAGAACCTCGTGTCTTTGAAATGTCGATAGTTATTTCCCTTCAGCAGATGCTACTCGACCCGTTGAGTTCCTCCAGCAGGCTGTTTGTCGCTCCTGGTTCTGCAGTCTCTTGACTCTTCAGTCAACAAATGCCACGTAACTTTAACAAACTGTACCTATTTTGCAGACGAGACCTCCAAGAGGAACCTTGTCATTGGATTTGGAGGCTTGCGTGCCTCAGTGACACGGAGAGCTACGTTGGCTGGGGTCTGGGCTTTATGCTTTCGTAGGGTCGCCCGTGACAAACAGGTCAAAGGGTAGAGGCCAATCTAAGAGTGGCCCACCGGTCCTCCAGGTTCAGGGCTCAGCTCAGGGCTGACGATCTGACTGGTCGAACAAAATGGTTACAGAAGCAGCAATGAAGAACCCTTCTACATCTGAGTGTGACGGTATTCCTGAGTCTCCACCCGGGATTTGCATGACTGACAGTAGTGAAAACCGAGAGGAAGCTACTGACACGATGAAGGAAGCCCCGAACACCACCAGAGATGGAGGATGTGCGATGCTTCCCGAAACGCCAGCGGCGTAACAGGCAGTCAGTAAATTTCAGACAGGATAGACAGAGTAGTAGAAAACTAACAGGCATATAGTCATGAAACAGAAAAAAAGCATTCGGCCCACAAAATTGATGCTATCAGGCACTATTTCCTATTCTATTCTGTCCACCTTCCCGTCTACTCTCCCCAGATCCTATCGCTTACCTACGCACCAGGGGCACCTTGGTGTCCTCTTTGGAATTTTGGAAGAAACTGGAGCTTCCAAGAGAAGCCCTTGCGGTTACAGAGAGAGCATGCAAACTCCACACAGACTGCGCCCGAGCTCAGGTTCGAACCTGGATCATCAGCGCTCTGAGACAGAAGTATTACCCTAAACACCAAAATAATCTGCAGATGCTGGGGTCAAATCAACACTCACAACACGCTGGAGGAACTCAGCAGGTCGGGCAGCATCCGTGGAAACGGTCAGTCAACATTCCGGCCGGAAACATCAACCGATCTTTTCCACGGATGCTGCCCGACCTGCTGAGTTCCTCCAGCGTGTTGTGAGAGGTATTACCCTACTGCGCCGCGATTCCCATTAATAATCATAGTGGATTCCGGTTCCTTGGGCCATCGGTGCAGCCGCTTATTTGGGCCAGTTCTTAACGAACAAATACTAATCGGGGAAAATAGCCGGGGTCCCCTTCGCTTATTTGGGGCACTCTGCCGCTTAATTGGGACAGGAAACTGTTGCCGAGCAGATTCTAACTAGTCGCGTGCACTTGTATGGCTGTGAGACACTACACCGTGCTCAGAGCGAACTACTTTTAAATAGCATCAGTTGCATGCGTTTGTGGTCAAAAAGCAGTGATTTTTGTCGCTGACTGTTGGTGGGAAATAAGTAGTAAGACAATTCAGAACTGTTCTGCTCAGTGCGGTTTCAAGCATTCAGTTTTGGCGATGCCACAAACAGCCACCAGATATTGCGGAGTGAACAGTTTTTAAAATAGCCATACGCACAAAATGTCGGAGGAACTCAGCAGGCCAGGCAGCCTCTGTGGAAAAGATTAAGCAGTCGACGTTTTGGGCCGGGACCTTTCATCAGGACTTGGCCCGAAATGTCGACTGCTCACTCTTTTCCATGGCTGCTGCCTGGATTTCCGAGTTCCTCCAGCGCTTTGTGTGTGTGCTAATTTGATTTCCTGCATCTGCAGATTTTCTCTTGTTTGAGCTTTTAAAACAGCGTCAGTTGCGTGTGCATGTGTTACGTTATCCACGTGGGCTAACAGACCGATTCAAAAAGCAGTCACTTTTGATTTGTTTTTACTTTATTCAGGAAGGAAATGAAAGCAGTCCATTTTCTGCATGTTGTCTGCGCTGATTTGCTTCATTTACAGGCAGTCAAAAGAACACAGAAGTGATGAATTTTTCTATCAAAAAGTATCAGGAGCTAATACACAGATTTATAACACCGTAGTAGTATTGGTAGTCTTCTCATTGGTTCTGTATTTCATTTAAATGCATAATTTGTTACTCAGTTATGCTTTCTTTAAAAAATTATTTTCATGAAACTTCAGCTAATTGGGGCAGTTGCTAAATTGGGCCAAAATGTGCCCGACTCAATTAACTGGAATCCACCGTACAGAAATTTTCCAAAAGTCATTTTTTTTCTAGGGACTAGAACTTAAATGCATAAAAGCTTTTTTTTTCCATATTTCTATTTCAAAACCATGTAAATCATGCAACATACATCAAAGTTGCTGGTGAACGCAGCAAATCATGTCTGTTTTACCTCATTAATCTAGGATCTTTTTTGGAAAAAAAAGGGAGAGTTAAATGAGCTTTATTTGTCAATCGTACATCAAAACATGGAGAAATCTGTCATTTGCGCCAACGACCAACACAGTCTGAGGACGTGCTGGCGGCAACCCCAAGTGTCACCCACGTTTCCGGCACCAACAGAGCATGCCCAGAACTTACTCAGCCTAACCTGTACATATTCGGAACGTGGGAGGAAACCAGAGCACCTGGAGAAAACCCACTCGGGGAAGAGCGTACAAACTCCTTACAGGATCGAGTTGAACCCTGGTCACTGAGGCCACAAAGCATTGTGCTCAGCACTGCACTCCCGCCTCAGCTCACATCCCACAATGCTCTGCATCCCCTGCTCCGGCCAAAGGACGTGACTGGCTGAGTTTGCGGTGCCTGCTGTAGAAACGGGCAAGTTTGCACCTGGGATTGGCGGGGCAGATGGCGCCGCTGGAGGTACACAGAACACGGAACGGTACAGCCCAGCGCACGCTCTTCAGACTAGGATGCTGTGCCAACCTTTTAAACTGCTCCATGGGTTAGGTGCAGTAAGTTGCGGACATGCTAACATTGGTGCTAGAAGCACATAGACACTTAAGGGCTGGCCCCAGCACATAGAACATAGAATAGTACATCACATTACAGGCCCTTCAGCCCACAATGTTGTGCTGACCCTCAAACCCTGCCTTCCATATAACACCCCACCTTAAATTCCTCCATATACCTGTCTAGTAGTCTCTTAAAATTCACTAGTGTATCTGCCTCCACCACTGACACAGGCAGTGCATTCCACGCACCAACCACTCTCTGAGTGAAAAACCTTCCTCTAATATCCCCCTTGAACTTCCCACCCCTTACCTTAAAGCCATGTCCTCTTGTATTGAGCAGTGGTGCCCTGGGGAAGAGGTGCTGGCTATCCACTCTATCTATTCCTCTTATTATCTTGTACACCTCTATCATTTCCCCTCTCATCCTCCTTCTCTCCAAAGAGTAAAGCCCCAGCTCCCTTAATCTCTGATCATAATGCATACTCTCTAAACCAGGCAGCATCCTGGTAAATCTCCTCTGTACCCTTTCCAATGCTTCCACATCCTTCCTATAGTGAGGTGACCAGAACTGGACACAGTACTCCAAGTGTGGCCTAACCAGAGTTTTATAGAGCTGCTTCATTACATCGCGACTCCTCTGCCTGCGGTGGTCGTTGGTATTTTAACCTACATGTAAAGCTGATCTTTGACTTCCAAGATCACTCTGAACTGTCTGTCGCACACAGCTCTTCATTTTTCTTCCCTCCATGCGCCTATCTAAAGGTCTCTTAAATGTCCCAAAGGTTCCCCATCTACACAACCGGGACATGTTCCACACACCCACCACACCGTGTAAATAAAAAAAGCTGCCTCTGACATCCCCCAACACTCTCCTCCAATCACCTTAAAATTACACCCTCCGGTAAAAGTCAATTCCCCCCTGGTACATGTCACTCATTCTACATTTATTTATGCCTCTGAGGACCTACAAGTACCTGGGGGTGCACCTGGATGACAGATTCGAGTGGAGCACCAACACAGAGGCTGTGTACAAGAAGGGTCAGAGTCGCCTCTACTTCCTGAGGAGACTGAGGTCCTTTGGAGTGTGGAGGCCTCTCCGTCACATGTTCTACCAACCTGTTGTCACCAGCACAATCTCCTATGTGGTGGTGTGCTGGGGCAATGACATCAACACGGGTGATGCCAACAGGCTCAATGAACCGATTAGGAAGACTGGCCCTGTTGTAGGAGTCGAACTGGACACACTGGAGGCCGTGGTAGACCCTACGGAAAATCCTGGCAATTCCGGACAATATTTCTCACCCTCTGCATCCCACTCTAGCTGAACAGAGGAGCAGTTTTAGTAATAGACTAAGACAACTGCATTGCTCCAAAGAGTTGCTACATCAGGTCATTCCTCCCCTCGGCCATTAGGCACTATTAATGAGTCAACCTACAGCTGAGGAAGTGATGGCCCCCTCCTGTTAGACTGTTTATGGTAATTTATTGTTATTCTTTCTACTTCTCTTCTAATTTTTGTATATATGTGCACATAATACCACTGTGACACTACAATTTCCTTTGGGGTCGATAAAGTATCTATCTATGTGTACACCTCTATCACGTCAGTCCTCATCGTAGCAGGCAGAAAGCTGGTGAGGGACATGTGGGGAAAGTAGGAGGGGGCACTCGGAGCTCCCAGAAGCTGTCGGGGGGGGGGTGGTCAGAGAGCCAGGGAGCAAGGAGTGGGTGGTGAAGGTGGCTCGACAATCCACCTATTACAGGTGAAGCATATCATCATTATGTGCTGTGTCTTGTGACCATGAATGCTCTTGGCAAATTTTTCTACAGAAGTGGTTTGCCATTGCCTTCTTCTGGGCAGTGTCTTCACAAGAGGGGTGACTCCAGCCATTATCAATACTCTTCAGAGATTGTCTGCCTGGTGTCAGTGGTCGCATAACCAGGACTTGTGATCTGCACCGGCTGCTCGTACGACCATCCACCACCTGCCCCCATGGCTTCACATGACCCTGATCGGGGGCTAAGCAGGTGCTACACCTTGCCCAAGGGTGACCTGCAGGCTAGCGGAGGGAAGGAGCTTAGGTTTTCAATATTTATTATTATATTGCTTATTTTTCTTCTCTTTGTATTTACACAATTTGTTGTCTTTTGTATGTGAGGTGTTTGTCCATTCACGTTGTGTGCAGTCCCGCTGCAGGTCTCTTTCTATTCACAGTGAATGACCATAGAAGAAATTAATCTCAGGAGAGGTGACATCTATCAGAGTTTAAAAGTAAATTTATTATCGAAGTATGTACAGTACTACGCAAATGTCTTAGGCACTTGTATAGACAGCTCAGGTTGCTAAGGCTTTTGCGCAATCCTGTATTTGTCAACATGGGGCGGAGAGCGAGTTTGTAAATCTGGTGGGAGCGAGGGATGTTGGGAATGATGTGGGAGGGGTGTGGGACAGGTGGCAGAGGAGGGGTGGTGCGGTGGGCGGGGGGGGTGTGGTCAGCTGGGTGGGGTGACGCGGGTGCCGACACACCCAGCTCTGAAACCCTGAAACACCAGACAAGGCCATTTGTTTCCAGGGAACTGGTTTATTGATTATTACAGAATCTCTCTCTGGCGCTTCCCTCTCCCCAACCATGATTCCCCTTCTCCCTGCCCCCTTCTCACTCGCAGTCCACAATAGAGAATCAGGTTTATCATCAGTCACATGTCAGGATATTTGTGTTTGTAGCAGTACAGTGTAATACATTAAATTACTGTGCAAAATTCTTGAGGACCCAAGCTATATATATGTGCCTAAGAAATTTGCATAGTGCTGTTTATACAACCCTGAGATTCATTCATGTACTTTGATAATAAATTCACTTTGAACTCTTTCGGAGAGGCAGCCTCAAGATTTTTAGGGTGTTGCTGCACACAGATTGGCTGCCACACCTTTAACAGCGATCACACACCGGAAAGAAGACTTGTTTGGCCAAAAAGCAGCACCCAAGGTTGTGAAAGGGGCTCGAGAGTGGCAAGCCTCTGCTTTTGGCAGCAGGAAGACCATTTCACTGTTTACAATGGCTAGCTTACAGACAATGACAGCACTATTCAAAAAGCTACAAATCAGCTTCCTGCAGAAAAAAAAACAAAACAACAAGTCACACTCGTGGCTTCCTTTCACACATCGAACCTTCCAAGAATACACTCGCGCTCCCTGTGCATTTTTCACTGTGTCCAGTTGAGGTGAAGCTCAAGGGAGATGCTGGCCGAGTCCTGCCAAGCTTTGTGATCTGGATCCATTTCCCATTGCTGTCTGTGAGGAGCTTGTATGCTCTCCACATGACTGCGTGGGTTTCTTCAGTTTCCTCCATTCCAAAAGACGTACGGGTCAGGGTTAGTAAATTGTGGGTATGCTCTGTTGGCACTGGAAGCACAGCAACACTTGCAGACTGCCTCCCCCGCCCCCCAGCACACCCCTGCTCGTTAACGCAACCGACGCACTGTACCTTTCGATGCATGTGTGACAAATAAAGCTAGACTTTAAAAACCTCTAAGTTTGAAAAATTTGGGTGAGTAGACTATGAGACGTTGCCTTGGATCTTGTGATCTATTCAGATTTTGAGATGTGCACTGCTCCATTAGGTGGTACTTCTGTTTCACAGTTACGGTTGTGTATTTAATTCATCAGCAATATTTGAGTAGTATATTGTAAATATATTGTTTGATTAAGTATTCTTTGTCATTTACATAATTCATTATGGGTTTATATGTAAAAGTATGTGAATGGCATACGTTATCATGCCACCAGGACATCTACGTGCACCTTGCAGAAGTAAAAAAGAAACTAGAGTACATATATTATTCCCGGCTCTGTGGATTTCTTTCGATTGGTTTTGTTTTGGAGTTATTAGACATAGCAGAGGTGATGAGGAAGTCTTAAACGAACCCAAGGTGACTACCTATCTGTACAAGTGCTATTTCACATTCAAACTTTCTAAACATGCAGGACTTTTTTTTTCTTTGTGAGAGGAGAAAAATGGTCGAGAATAAAGAAAGGGCAGTAAACAGACACAATTCATGGGTAAATAAATAGTGAGTACCAGGTGATAATAATAATGATTTTTTTTTTAAGAAAGCAGAACTGGCTGGCTACATGGGAAAGATAGATGTGTTCAATTGCACAAGGGATAATTGGTTGATGTATGCTGAGTGAATTGAACAGTATTATGAAGCAAATGGAATAGACAATGAGAAGTGAGTACCAGCTTTGTCAGGTGTAATCAGTGGGAAAGCATACAGTTTGCTTAGAAGTTTGACTGCTCCAACAACACTTGCCAAAATAAACATTGCTGATGCCATGAAAGTAATGCAGGAACATTTAGAACCAAAACCATTGTTGATTGTGGAACACTTTCAGCTTCATAAGCAGAATCAAAAGGGAAATTAATCTATTTCAGTTAATGTGGCTGAATTGAAGAGATTGTCTGAGTATTGCCAGTTCAGTGATGGGCTTAATGATGCACTGAGATCATTTAGTTTGTAGAATCTTTCGAGAAAAGTGTTCAAAAACAGCTCCTAACTGAAGCACAACTCATATTTAAAAGAGCGGTTGAAATTGCTGTATCAATGGAAACAGCAGCCAGAAACACAAGTGATTTACAGTCAGGAATGAAAGTGAGCATGAACAAAATCGCAAGGTCTAAACAGAAACCTTCCTTACCTAACAAGTTGTGCTACTGTTATGGCAGGGGTTCACACTTCGTACTAGGGAGAATACGTCACCAGGAGTGTCCTCTTTTGTAAATTTTTCTGGTATTTTCCTTTCCAAGGGTAAACTGGACAATCCATCAGCATTACCATGACTGTTGTCCTCTTGAATTTGATCTTGTAATTGTGTCCTCAAGAAACGGAGCTCTTCTCTGCTATTGGGAAAACTTCTGGCCACTTCATATCTGCATCCACTACTGCCAAGAAATTTGGCGAAGCTGAAATCGAAAAGAATCCAATGCAAGCTCCTCCTGGAGTTGGAGAGGCATTGCTCTTGGCATCTTCTGGACATGTTGGCATCCTGAACAGTGGACAGCAAGCTACTCGATCTGCTGATCTATCCCAGGCCACCAGACAAAGCTTCAAGGCTACACGTTCGTTTTGACCATGCCAAGGTGGCCGGCATGTAGCTCCTCCAACACTTCAGCTCTCAGCTTGGATGGGACAATAAATCAATCTCCACATAAGGCAACCTCCCCCCCCCCCCACACCAAGGGCAAGTTCATCCCAGCACTGGTAAAAACAGGGGGAACTGCAGTTTCTGTTGCACATTCCAACCATTTTGGGTTGCCATGTAGACCTGAGACAGAGTGTGGTCTTTTCTGGCTTTGCTTTGGGTCATCTCCGTCGTAATCAGAAGTCACTGTTGATGTGTTGAGAAGCCTCTTCCCAAGAATTGGTGTTCCAGAACACTTAGTCTGTGATAATGGACCACAGTTTGTGGTGGAACAGTTTCAGCCATTCTTGAAAATAAATGGAATCAGACATGTTACATCTGCACAGTACCACACAGCTACAAGTGATTTGGTGGAAAGGGTTGTCCAGGGTCCAAAGAACACACAGCGATCAGTGGCAGCAGAACACACTACTGTAATATTGATTCAGAAGCTTGCCAATTTCTTCCTTGCATATCGCAATGCAGCACACTCCCCACCCAACAACTCAACAGCTGTGCTATTCCTTTGCATTCATGCTGGGATTTCCTCAGACCTGGTCTCAGAAAGGGTTTGCAGGACAAATTGAAGGCTTCCCAAACAAGGAGGTTCAACGTTTCACTCTTGGACAAGCAGTCCTATTGAGGGACTACAGAGGCACTGGGAAAGAGCGAGGACAGGACTGGGCCACTCTCGACCCAGAGGAGGTTGTGTCTGACGTCATCCAGAGACGACATGTTGATCAGCTAAGGACAGCAATGTCAATTGTCACAGAAGAACAAAGACGGTTAGGATGGGAAACAGCTTCTATCCCCAGGCCATGAAACTCCCGAACTCCCTGCCACCAGGTCTCATCACGTATGAAGCACCTATACAGTTTACTTTTTAAACTTGTGTGGTAAATGTACTTTATTTGTGGTAAAATCACAAACATGAAAAAAAAATCTGCGGACAAAATGGAGGAACTCAGCAGGTCAGGCAGCATCGACGGAAAAGAGTAAACAGTCGACATTTCAGGTCTGGACCCTTCGTCAGGACTGAAAAGGAAGCGGGGGAAGATGCCATACAGAAAGGTGGGGGAGGGGGGAGGGGTAGGAGGCTGGCTGGAAGGTGAGAGGTGAAGCCAGGTGAATGGGAAAGGTCAAGGGCTGGAGAATCAATAATCTGGTAGGAGGGGAGAGTGGATCAGAGGAGGAAAGGAAGGAGGAGGGGACCCAGGCAGGTGAGAAGTGGAAGGCCACAGAATGGGAATAGTAGCAAGGATGGGATGGTGGATTTTACCTAAAGGTTGGAGGCTACCCAGATGGAATACGAGGTGTTGCCCCTCCATCTTGAGGGTGGCCTCATCTTGGTGAAAGAAGATGCCATGAATCAACATGTCAGAAAGGGAAAGGGAATGGGAATTAAAATGTTTGGCCACCGGAAAGTCCCGAATGTGGCAGATGGTGTGGAGGTGCATGACATTCTTCTTCTTCTCCCCGCCCTTTGACCTTCCTCACCCACCTCGCTTCACCTATGACCTTCCAGCTAGCTGCTTTCCCCTCCCCCCACCTTTTTTATTCTGGCATCTTCCCCCTTCCTTCTCAGTCCTGATGAAAGGTCTCGGCCCGAAACGTCAACTGTTTACACTTTTCCATAGATGCTGCCTGACCTGCTGAGTTTCTCCAGCGTTCTATGTGTTTATTAGTTGCAATATTATGCGTTGTGTGTGATTGTTCCATCCTTCAGTCATGGCTGATCCTTTTTCCCCTCCTCAACCCCATTTCCCAGCCTTCTCCCCGTAACCTTTGATGCCATGAAAGGTCCAATCAAGAACCTTTCAAGGTCTGCCTTAATTACACCAAACAACCTGGCCTCCACAGCTGCCTGTGATAATAAAATTCACCAACCTCTGGCTAAAGAAATTTATCAGCATTTCTGTTTTAAATGGGCGCCCCTCTTGTCCTAGACTCTCCCACCATGGGAAACATCCTTTCCACACCTACTCTGTCTAGACCTTTCAACATTCAAAAGGTTTCAATAAGAGTCCCCCTCATCCTTCTAAATTCCAATGAATACAGACACAGAGCTATCAAATGTTCCTCATACGATAACCCTTTCATTCCTGGAATCACCCTTGTGAACCTCCTCTGGACCCTCTCCAGTGCCAGCACATCTTTTCTAAGATAAGGAGACCAAAACTGTTGACAATACTCAAGGTGAGGCCTCACCAGGGCCTTATAAAGCCTCAGCATCACATCCCTGCTCTTGTATTCAAGACCTCTTGAAATGAATGCTAACATTGCATTTGCCTTCCTCACCACTGACTCTACCTGTAAGCTGACCTTAGGGTGTTCTGCACAAGGACTCCCAAATCCCTTTGCATCTCAGATTTTTGGATTTTCTCGCCTTTTAGAAAATAGTTTGCACATTTACAAGGGGTGATTGATAAGTTCGTGGCCTAAGGTAGACGCAATCAATCTTAGAAAACCTAGCACATTTATTTTTCCTACATTTACACACTTAGTCCAGTGGTCGTGGGGCATACGGATCCCTTCTTTGTAGAGGTCAGTGCCTTGGACCTCCAGACCGCAGCAGGGGTGATTGATAAGTTTGTGGCCTAAGGAAGAAGGAGATGAATTACTAACTTCAAACTTTCTGCATTTTCACTCAAAGAGTTGAACTGCACGTACATGTAATAAGAGCTGGCCTTAGGCCACAAACTTATCAGTCACCCGCCTGAGGACACTTTCTGGAGGTCCAAGATGCGTATGCTCCATGACCGCTGGACTAAGTGTGTACGTGTAGGAGGGGACTATGTTGAAAAATAAATGTGCTAGGTTTTCTAAAATTGACTCCTTCCACCTTACGCCACGAACTTATCAATCACCCTTCGTATTTCTACTACCAAAGTGCATGACCATGCATTTCCAACATTGTATTTTATTTGCCACTCCCTTGTCCATTCTCCTAATCTGTCCAAGTCCTTCTGCAGCCTACCTGTTTCCTCAACACTACCTGCCTCTATACCAATCTTCATATAATCTGCAAGCTTGGCAACAAAGCCATTTGTTTCATCATCTAAATCATTTATATACAGTATAAAAAGTTGTCCCAACACCGATCCTGCAGAACACTACTAGTCACTGGCAGCCAACCAGAAAAGGATCCTTTTATTCTCACTCCCTGCCTCCTACCAATCAGCCAATACACTAACCATGTCAGCACCTTTCCTGTAATACCATGGGCTCTTAACTTGGAAAGCAGCCACACACGTGGCACCTTGTCAAAGGCCTTCTAAAATTCCAAATATACGACATCTACTACATCTCCTTTATCTATCCTACTTGTAATCTCCTCAAAGAATTCCTATAGGTTCATCAGGCAGGATTTTCCCTTAAGGAAACCATGCTGACTTTGTCCTATTTTGTCCTATGTCACCAAGTACTCTATAACTTCATTCTTAATAATTGACTCCAACATTTTCCCCAACCACTGATGTAGGGCTAACTGTTCTATAATTTCCTTTCTGCTGCCTACCTCCCTTCTTAAAGAGTGGAGTGACACCTGTAATTTTCCTGTCCTCTGGCACCAAGCCAGAGTCCAATGATTTTTTTTGACAGATCATTACAAATGCCTTCACAATCTCTAACGCTACCTCCTTCAAAATCCTAGGGTGCAGTTCATCTGGTCCAGGTGACTTATGTACCCTTAGGTCTTTCACTTTTTGAGCACCTTCTCCCTTGTAATAGTAACTGCACTCATTTCCCTTCCTTCACACACTTCAACACCTGGCACAGTGTCTTCCACAGTGAAGACTGATGCAAAATACTCATTTAGTTCATCAGCCATCTCCTTGTCCCCCATTATTACTCCTGCCTCATTTTCTAGCAGTCCTATATCCACTCTCATCTCTTTTTTTTAAAACATACTTGAAAAAGCTTTTCACAATCCACTTTGATATTGTTTGCTAGCTTTTTCCTCCTAATGATTCTTTTAGTTGCTCTCTGTAGGGTTTTAAAAGCTTCCCAATCCTCTGTCTTCCCACTCATCTTTGCTTTGTTGTATGCCTTCTCTTTTATAAGACCATAACTTGAACTAATTGCGACAGTGTGACAGTGGGAAAATGTGTATGGAACCGGAGGAGATAGCAGAGGTACTTAATGAATACTTTCCTATCCTAGCCCTATGAAAGGGATCTTGGCAATTGTAGGGATGACTTACAGCGGACTGAAAAGCTTTGAGCATGTAGATATTAAGGAAGAGAATGTGCTGGAGCTTTTGGAAAGCACCAAGTTGGATAAATCACTGGGACTGGATGAGATGTACCCCAGGCTACTGTGGGAGGTGAGGGAGGAGATTGCTGAGCCAATGATGATGATCTTTGCATCATCAATGGGGACGGGAGAGGTTCTGGAGAATTGGAGTGTTACGGATGGTGTTCCCTGATTCAAGAAGGGGAGTAGGGATAGCCCAGGAAATTATACACCAGTGAATCTTACTTCAGTGGTTAGTAAGTTAATGGAGAAGATCCTGAGAGGCAAGATTTATGAACATTCGGAGAGGTATAATATGATTAGGAATAGTCAGCATGGCTTTGTCAAAGGCAGGTCATGCCTCACGAGCCTGATTAAATTTTTTGAGGACGTGACTAAACACATTGATGAAGGTAGAGCAGTAGATGTAGTGTATACGGGTTTCAGCAAGGCATTTGATAAGGTACCCCACGCAAGGCTTATCGAGAAATTAAGGAGGCATGGGATCCAAGGGGACATCGCTTTGTGGATCCAGAACTGGCTTGCCCACAGAAGGCAAAGAGTGGTTGTAGATGAGTCATATTCTGCATGGAGGTTGGTGACCAGTGGTGTGCCTCAGCGATCTGTTCTGGGACCCCTACTGTTTGTGATTTTTATAAATGACCTGGATGAGGAAGTGGATGGATGGGTAAGTAAATTTGCTGATGACACAAAGGTTGGAGGTGTTGTGGATAGTGTGGAGGCCTGTCAGAGATTACAGCAGGACATTGATAGGATGCAAAACTAGGCTGAGAAGTGGCAGATGGAGTTCAACCCAGATAAGTGTGAAGTGGTTCATTTTGGTACGACAAATATGATGGCAGGATATAATAACAATGGTAAGACTCCTGGCAATGTGGAGGATCAGAGGGATCTTGGGGTCCGAGTCCATAGGACTCTCAAAGCTATTGCACAGGTTGACTCTGTGGTTAAGAAGGCATACGGTGCATTGGCCTTCATCAATCATGGGATTGAGTTTAAGAGCCAAGAGGTAATGTTGCAGCTATATAGGGCCCTGGTCAGACCCCACTTGGAGTACTGTGCTCAATTCTGGTCACCTCACTACAGGAAGGATGTGGAAACCATAAAAAGGGTGCAGAGGAGATTTACAAGGATGTTTCCTGGATTGGGGAGCATGTCTTATGAGAATAGATTGAGCGAACTCAGCCTTTTCTCCTTGGAGTGATGGAGGATGAGAGGTGACCTGATAGAGGTGTTTAAGATGATGAGAGGCATTGATCGTGTGGATAGTCAGAGACTTTTTCCCAGGGCTGAAATGGCTAACACAAGAGGGCACAGTTTTAACGTGCTTGGAAGTAGGTACAGAGGAGATGTCAGGGGCAAATGTTTTTACGCAGAGCGTGGTGAGTGCGTGGAGTGGGCTGCCGGCGACGGTGGTGGAGGCGGATACGATAGGGTCTTTTAAGAGACTCCTGGATAGGTACATGGAGCTTAGAAAAATAGAGGGCTATGGGTAACCCGAGGTAATTTCTAAGGTGAGGACATATTCGGCACAGCTTTGTGGGCCAAAGGGCCTGTATTGTGCTGTAGATTTTTAATTGGCAATGCAATGCAGGCACCTTCCACTGTATCAAAAAAGACTTGCACCGTAGGTTTCCTCCCCCCCCCCTCCACACCCCCTCTACCTGACATCTGGAGAAAGATTGACTGCCTGTCCTATCTACACCCATCTTGATTTTGTATGCTTCTGTCAGCTCTGCCCTCAGTCCAGAGAAAATGATCCATGTTTGGCCAATCACTCCTTATACCTGATACTCTCTAATCCAGGCAGCATCTTGACGGACCTCCTCTGCATCCTCTCCGAAGCCTCCACATCCTTCCTGTAACGGGATGGTCAGTCGTGCCACAGTGCTCTGAATGTAGCCAAACCAAACTGACATGTGGATCAACGATGGTTTGCAAGGTGACGAGGGCCTGGGTGTCAGAGGAACAGGACAGAGGCAACCCGACAAGGGCAACTCGTCGGGGAGGCCTGCACAGCGACAACTCGTCGGGGAGGCCCGACAAAGGCAACTCGTCGGGGAGGCCCGCACAGCGACAACTCGTCGGGGAGGCCCACACAGCGACAACTCGTCGGGGAGGCCCGACAAGGGCAACACGTCGGAAAGGCCCGCACAGCGACAACTCGTCGGGGAGGCCCGCACAGCGACAACTCGTCGGGGAGGCCCGCACAGCGACAACTCGTCGGGGAGGCCCGACAAGGGCAACACGTCAGGGAGGCCCGACAAAGGCAACTCGTCGGGGAGGCCCGCACAGCGACAACTCGTCGGGGAGGCCCGCACAGCGACAACTCGTCGGGGAGGCCCGCACAGCGACAACTCGTCGGGGAGGCCCGACAAAGGCAACTCGTCAGGGAGGCCCGCACAGCGACAACTCGTCGGGGAGGCCTGCTGAAAGACAACATGTCGGAAAGGCCCACCCAAAGGAGAAGAAATCTCTCCTCCCCTCTACTCCAAATGGGTGATGCCCTATTCTGGAATGTCGGACCCCAGTTTGGGATACTGACGCTTCAGGAAACATGCCCTTATTGTCCTCCCTATTAATTCCCCTCAGAAACTTGTTTCATTATTCTTTGTATCTGAGTATTACAAACATCTTCTGCCTCTTTTCTTAAAGAGGGACTTAGAAGAGTAGGGCACAGGGACAGGACCATCAGCCCACAAAGCTCATTAAACTGTAAGGCATAGGAACAGATAGGCCATTTGGCCCATTGAGTCCGTTCAGTCCATCCATCATGGCTGATTTATTATCCCTGTCAACCCCACTCTCCTGCCTTCTCCCTGTAACCTTTGATGCCCTAACTAATGAAGAACCTATCAACCTCTGCTTTAAATACACCCAATGACTCAGCCTCCACAGACATCTGTGTCAGCATCCATGGGGGGAAAAAAAATGAAGAGTTGATGTTTTGGTATGGTATGGGTTCTTAAGGTTGTCATAGTCAGGTGCTATAAAGTGCTCCAAATGGCGCGCGTCTCTCACAACCCCTGACAACCGAGTCCAACTCTCGGCCTTCACGTGTGGCTTAGCTACTAGGCCCGGCAGAACTGTTTTCCTGGCAAGAGAAGAGGCAAAACCAGCTGCTTCGGGCTGTTGAGGCTCGTCAGTCTTGGACGGCAGCCCGCCTGGGAGAAGGAAAACTCTGATTTTAAACCTCCGCTGCCTTGTGGCCATAACCACCCACAGGAACTGCTTCGGGAGTAAACCCCGAGGAAGAAATCCGGAGCCGGGGTCCCTGAGGCTGTTTGATGTTGTTTACAACTTCACTCTGGCAACCTCTGCGATGACACTGGCTCGAGCTGTATCGGCACTTGCCCGTCCCTTGGTCTACATCAGTGACGTGGAGAGGGGGAGCCCACTGCACGGGCAACAGTCGGTTCTTCAAATCTTCCCGCCCAGGCTTGCGCCCTGGAGAGGACACAGTCCACCAGAGGCACAAACCCATGATCCCCCGGGATCGATGGCTGCTGACTACAACTGGTATGGTACAGAAACACCATTGCCCCACAAAATGTAGTGGACACGGCCCAGTCCATCGTAGATAAAGCCCTCCCTGTCATTGGGGAATGTAACACGAAGGTAAACAGCATCTATCATCGAGGACCTCCTCCATCCAGGTCATGCCATCGGGAAGGTGGTACAGGAGTCTCTGGACTCTCACCACCAGGTTCAGGAACAGTTATCACCCCTCAACCATCAGGCTCTTGAACCAAAGAGGATAATTTCACTCAACTTCACTCACCCTATCTCCGAAATGTTCCCACAACCAGTGGACTCACTTTCAAGCACTCTTCATCTCATCTTCTCGATATTTGTTCCTATTTCTTTATATTTGCATAACTGGTTGTCTTCTGCACTCTGATTGATCTTTCATTGAGCCTGTTATAGTTACTATTCTAGAGATTTGTTAAGTATGCCTGCAGGAAAATGAATTTCAGGGTTGTACATGGTGAACTTTGATAATAAAATTTACTTTCAACTTGGATTTGGCCCAAGACCCTTCACCAGGACTGAACAGCCTTAGTCCAAATCATTGGCTGCTCACTTTCCTCCACAGGTGCTTCCCGACCTGCTGAGTTCCTCCGGTATTTTGTTTTGTGTTGATACAGATAGTTAGCATTTGTGACCTCTCACATTTGGGTGGCGGGGTGGAGATACGTCTCTACCAAAGGAGGTGTAAGGTGCTCCTTCCCTCTGCTGGCCTGCAGGTCACCCTGGGGCAAGGTGTAGCACCTGCTTAGACCACCCCCCCCCCCGATCAGGGTCACGTGAAGCCATGGGGGGTAGGTGGTGGAGCAGTTGGTGCTGATCACAAGTTCTGGTTATGGGACCACTGACGCCAGGCAATCTCTGGAGAGTATTGATAATGGCTGGGGGCGCGGTTCACCAGTCTTGTAAAGACACTGCCCATAATTTTGCCAATGATCATTGGGACCATGATCGCCCAATGCCATACAACATGGCACATAATGATGATGTCATATGACACGGCACATAATGATGATGATGAAGAATCCCTCTTGTGTCTCTGAAGCAGGAGCCAGATTCATTTTGGTGACACTCACTGGGAGACAACACTCCGAGCCCGAGATCTGAAGCCAATATACTCAGTGGACTCAGACAGCTTGTCTATGGACATCTAAGAGACAAGAGCTGGGACAAAGTGTGTCTGTTTATTCAAGAGCTCTTCATACAGCATCTCCGCCTCATTCAGTGAACAGCCCGTCACATGACACGACCCTTAAAGGGACGGGAGCCCTTAACTCTCTTTCAGCATCTCTTGACATTCAGTGGCATCAGTATCACTGAATCCCCTACTATCAACAGCCTAGGGGTTACCTTTGACAGGAAACTGAACTGGTCTAGCCATATAAACACTGTGGCTACCAGAGCAGGTCAAAGGTTAGGAATCCTGCAGTGTGTAACTCACCTCCTGACTCCCCAAAGCCTGCCCACCATCTTCAAGGCTCAGGTCAGGAGTGTAATGGAATACTCGCCACTCGCCTGGATGAGTTCAGTTCCATCAACACTCGAGAAACTTGACACCATCCAGTGCAAGGCAGCCCACTTGATTAGTACCCCTTCCACAAGCGTCCAATCCCTCCATCATCGATGAACAGTTACAGCAGAGCGTACTATCTACAAGATGCACTGCAACAACACACCAGAGTTCCTAAGGCAGCACCTTCCAGACCCACAACCACTACCAACTAGAAGAACGAGAACAGCGCATACCTGGGAACACCAACACTTGGAAATCCCCCTTCAAGTCACTCACCTTCCTGACTTGAAAACATATTACTGTCCCTTCATTGTCGCAGGGTCAAAATCATGGAATTCCCTCCTTGTCAGCACTGTGGGTGTACCTACACCTCAGGGACTGCAGCGGTTCAAGAAGGCAGCTCATCTCCACCTTCTCGAGGGCAACTAGGGATGGGCGATAAATGCTGGCTTAGCTGGCGATTCCCACATCCATAAATGAATAAATTTTTTAAAAAACCAACAGAAACTTACAACAAAAGGAGACCATTCAGCCCATTGAATCCATGCTGGCTGCCACTGAAGAAATACCATCTATCCCACTCCCTCTCTCCTTACCCTCCTACATCCCAAGTGATGGCAGAACAGAAACAGGACCTTCAGCCCATCAAATCCATTCTGACCCACTAGCACAAATCCCATTTCCCCCAATCACACACTGCAGCAGGGGTTTCCGACCTCGGGTCCACGGATCCCTCGGTTAACGGTAAGGGCCCATGTCGCGAGAGGGGTTGGGAACTCCTGAACTGGGGGAAATTGACCTGCCAACCCGCACATCTCTGGGATGTGGGAGGAAACAGGAGCACCCTGGGGAAACCAGGGTCTCAGGGAGGAGATATCAACGCCACACAGACACAGCCCTCGGTCAGGATCGAACTGGCCTTCCGGTTGCTCTTCCGGATGCTCTTCCGGACACATCTACTGACCCTCCTTTGATTCCGTTGCCTCTCCCCCTCACACTAGACTCACAAACAAGAGAAAATCTGCAGATGCTGGAAATCCGAGCAACACACACACACACAAAATGCTGGAGGAGCTCAGCAGGTCAGGCAGCATTATGGGAAAGAGTACAGTCGACGTTTCGGACCGAAGCCCTTCAGCAGGACTGGACTACAATAGCTTCAGGGTTCCTTCCACTTAAAAACTCAATGCGCACGTGTTGTCGTCACTGGACGAAAAACTGCACAGCACAAGATTTTTGAGCACATGGGTCAATACAAATTAGAGGGAGCATTGGTTAGTGGGTCCAATCCCTGGAACTCTCGCCCATAGAGAGCCTGGTACGGCAACTGTTCCGGATATGACCGTGAGAAACGACAGAGAGTTGTGGACAGAGCTCAACACGTCACAGGAGCCGGCCTCCCCTCCCCTCCTTCGCTGTAAAGCAGCAAAGACCCTACTCGCCCCAGATATTTTCCCTTTTCCCCTTCGGCTGGGCGAGTCTAGAACTAGAGGTGGCAGGTCCTTGGGGAACCCCCTTCACTCTGGAACGAGCTGTCTCTTTCAGTTATGACATTTAAGAGACATTTGGATAGGTGCAAGGATGGGAGGTGGTTTCTATGAGTACATGCTGGGTCCACATGGGTGGCGATAGGCAGAAGTCCAGGTTGGAATGGACTGAATTTGCCGAAGAGTCTGTTTGTATAGTTTCAGTACAGACGTAGAAACCCCTCTCATCCATGCACCTATCCAAATGTCTTAACTAAAAGAGACAGCTCGTTCCACACCCCCTGAGTGAAGTTCCCCCTCTTGGTTCCCCTAGGACCCGTGTGTGCAAAAATCTTGTGCAGTGCAATTTCTTACCCAGTGGCAATGACACGTGCACCGTGGAAGGAAACCTAAAGCTATTTGTAAGGATAAGTATAACGACATTTTTAAAAAGTCAAGTTTCCAGATATCACTCCACTTCCTCCCACTTGCAAATTCCCCAGCAACTTTTGCGACCATACGCGCAGGCGACACCAGTTTCTGTATTGTACGTAAATATTTCTCGCAGCTGCACGTTCCTGACCTCATGAGCTTTTGCTGTAGCTGTTTCCACTGTTCCATTAAAACATTCCACTTTAAATGAACTCGCGGTTCCTTTGCATTTCACGCTCTTTGCAATTCGACAGTGAATCGATAATTTCTTCAATAAATCAGCCAGTTCTAAAACCTGCAGACAAATCATCGCAAACCCAGCGTTGTCAACACCGTCTGCATCAGAAATCAGAAAAGGAAACGCAATTGTGAAGTATACTGGACATTCCATCGAGGTAGTGGGTGTCAAAATCTTGCGCGCAGTCCGAATTCCCTTGTGCGCCGGTAGCGAAAGATGTGCGCGTGCGTGCAAACATGAACACACTTTAGAAGGAGCAGTGATACATTTCCTCGTCGGGGTGGTGGGTGGGTCAGAGGGCCACTTCTGAACGGTGATGCCTCTCCGTACTTCGAGTGCGCTTGCCCCAGCAGCTGGTCGAGCTGGTGGGTTTGCAAGGAGCCTGCGTGAGGAGTCCTGGCAGGCTGCTGAAGTGCATCGTGCGGAGGGTGCGGATTGCTGCCCGCGTGTTTTGGTGGTGGAGCGAGCCAAAAGGTCGTGGGCGGGCTGTCTATCGCGCCCACATCCTGTACAGCGTCGAGGGTCTTCGGTGCTGCTGAAAATGTATTCATCCAGGTAAACGGAGAGGGTCCCATCACACTCCTGACTTGAGCCCTGCGGGCAGGCTTCAGGGAGTTAGGTGGGGAGGTAATCCCCATTGGACCCCCCCAGCCACTGGCCAGCTCGTGGCTACTCCAGTTTAGTTTCTGGCCAGGTCTACGTTGACCCACACCAGTCCTGGAGACCAAAGGACATTCGGCCCATCGAGTCTGCTCCGCCATTCCATCATGAGGGGTGACCTCATTGACACTTATTGAATGGTGGAAGGCCTCGATCGAGTGGATGCTTCCTTCGGTGGGGGAGTCTAAGACCAGAGGTCACAGCCTCAGGATAGAGGGGTGACCTTTTAGAACAGAGATGAGGAGGAATTTCTTTAGCCAGAGAGTGTGGTGAATCTGTGGAATTTGTTACCACAGGCAGCTGGGGAGGCCAAGTCTTTATGTATAATTAAGGAAGAGGTTGATAGATTCTTGATCGGTCAGGCATGAAGGGATAAGACGAGAAGGCAGGAGATTAGGGCTGAGAGGAAAATTGGATTAGACATGATGAGACAGCAGAGCAGATGCATAGGAACATAGAAAACCTACAGCACAATACAGGCCCTTCGGCCCACAATGCTGTGCTGAACATGTCCTTACTTTAGAAATTATCTAGGGTTACCCATAGCCCTCTATTTTTCTAAGCTCCATGTACCCATCCAGGAGTCTCTTAAAAGATCCTTTTGCATCCGTCTCCACCACTGTCACCGATATCCCATTCCACCCACTCACCACTCTCTGCGTAAAAAACTTACCCTGACATCACCTCTGTACTTACCTCCAAACACCTTAAAACTGTGCCCTCTCATGTTAGCCATTTCAGCCCTGGGAAAAAGACGCTGACTACCCACACTCATCTCATCTTATACACCTCTATCAGGTCGTTCCTCATCATCTGCCAATCCAAGGAGAAGAGACCAAGTTCACTCAACCTATTCTTATAAGGCACAGAATCAAATATCGCTGTGATGATTGTACGCTCCAGTATCAATTGTTTGGCGACAATAACGTAAAGACATGTTCGCCAATCCAGGCAACATTCTTGTACATCTCCTCTGCACCCTTTCTATAGTTTCCACGTCCTTCCTGTAGTGAGGTGACCAGAATTGAGCACAGTACTCCAAGTGGGGTCTGACCAGGGTCCTATATAGCTGCAACTGATTCGATGGGCCAAATAGCCTAATTCTGTTCCTATACCTTATGATCTTATGGCTGATTTATTATCCCTCTCAGTCTCATTCTCCTGTCTTCTCCCTGTAACTTTTGATTGTCATACTAATGAAAAACCCATGAACCTCTGCTTTGAATACTCCCATCAGTGTGGCCTCCACAGTTGTCTGTGGCGATGAATTCCACAGATTCACCAGCAGAAGTTCCTCCTCATATCGGTTCTGAAGGGGCATCCTTCTAATCTGAGGGCGTGTTCTCTGCTCCCAGACTCCCCCCTCTATAGAGAAATAGAGAACTATAGCACAGAAACAGGCCCTTCGGCCCATCTAGTCCATGCTAAACCATATAACCTGCTTACTCCCATCGACCTGCACCGGTTCCATAGCCTTCCATACCTCTACCATCTATGTACCTATCCAACCTTCTCTTACACATTGAAACGGAGCTGGCGTGCACCACTTGCACTGGCAGCTCATCCCTCACTCTCACAACCCTCTGAGTGAAGAGGTTCCCCCCATGTTCCCCTTAAACTTTTCACCTTTCACCCTTCACCCATGACCTCCAGTTCTCGTCTCACCCAACCCTCAGTGGAAAAGCCTGCCTGCATTTACCCTATCTATACCCCTCGTAATTTTCAATACCTCCATCAAATCTCTTCTCAGTCTTTTACGTCCTAGGGACAGAACTCAGGTTCTCCAGCCCCACAAGACCCTTGTAAATTCTCTCTGTAGTCTCTCAATCTTATTTACTTTTACTTACAAAGTCTACTATAGGATATAACACCCACATTCACTCTGTTTGGGCCTTTCAAGATTTGGTAGATTTCAATGAGATTCCCCTCTCATTCTCCCGAAGAAGTGTGAATACTGACAATGATTTTAAGCGAGAGGGAGTTCCCCTCTCGTTCTTCTGAAGAAGTGAGTGGAACAATGTTTTTAGGGAGAGGATACTTCCCCAGGAATGGTGGGGGAGCAGAGAAATTTCCCCTGGTGGTGTTCCCCGCACTTTCTCTGCCTGACCTGATCAATTTCCAGCATTTTCTAGTTTTTTTTTTACATCCAGAAGGGAGTACACAGAAGCATGGAGTCCCCTCAGGTAAGAAGTCAAAGTCAAGAGTGTCCCGACAAGCTGCGTCTCCATCTGGTACGGGAACAGCCGAGCGTCGGACCGGAAGTCCCTACAAAGGATGGTGAGAACAGTCGAGAGGATCATAGAGATCTTCCTACCATCCAACAGGAAGTAGTGCGTACGCAGGGCCCTTAGTATCATCAAGGATCTCACCCATCCATCCAGTGTCCTCTGAGTTTCTACCATCAGGCAGGAGACTCAGATGCATAAAGACAAGAACAGTTAGGATGGGAAACAATTTCTTCCCTCGGGCCATTAGGCTTCTGAACTCCCTGCCACATCCCATTCGAAGAGTCACCGGATAATTTACACTGTACCCTACAATATTTAATTTATGCACCTTATTTTGTTTATCTGTGAGTAATTAATTTGTAGATTTAATTCTTACTTTCCTAAGTTATTGTGTGTTATGCGTACTACTGTGCTTTACACCCTGGTTCGGAGAGACGTCATCTCGTTTGACAGTATACATGAATATAGTTAAATGACAATAAAATTGACGTAATTATTGTCCACACAGGTGCAATGAAAATTTTGTAGCAGCATCACAGACGCAGAGCGTCAGACTCACAGCACTCACAAGAAAAATATAAACTCTACACTCTTTACAAGGAGTGAGCAGCCTTACACCTGCTCCATTGTTCCGACCACCAGTTCCAGCTCCTCCTGCCCACACCACGATCCCTCCCTCCCCTACAACCCAACACCCTCGCTCAGGGTCCAAGAAATTCAAGTCCTCACCATCCCCACCTCGTTGGGGTAGAGAATGCGAGAGAAATTTATCATAAGGGCAAATCTTTCTACTGAGAATATCCCCCCTGTCCCAGGCTCTCCCGCGACAGGAAACACCCTCTCAGCATCTGGCCTGTCTTTTTTATTTATTAATTGAGATACAGCGCAGAGTGGGCCCTTGCAGTCCTTCGAGCCACGCTGCCCAGCAACCCCCAATTTAATCCTAGTCTTAATCACGGGACAATTTACAACGACCAATGAACCTACCAACCGGTATGTCTTTGGACTGTGGGAGGGAACCGGAGTACCCGGAGGAAACCCACGCGGTCACGGGGAGAACGTACAAACTCCTCACAGGCAGTGGCGGGAATTGAACCCAGGTCGCCTGTACCGTAAAGCGTTGTGCTGACCTCTACACTCCTTTGCCCGCTCTTCTCCGCAAGAAGCTCATCCCTCGCTTCCTTAAGCTCCAGTTTCATTCCTCATGAGGCAACCTACTCATTCCAGAAGACAACGCAAGGTTCCCACACCCTTTGGATGCCGTGGACCGATACCATGAAGCAAGGGGTCCCCGGACCCCAGATTGGCAACCCCTCTGACAGAGGAGCCCCCATGCTTTGAGTTTCTGGGTAGCAGCCACGGTTGTATTCCCAGCAGCTGAGGCGAGATGCTGGGAAGGCGTGTAAAATTCCTCCACTACTTTCGTTCCCATACAAGAGGCGGTTCAACGCAGGACTGCAACCTGTGGGCTCCATCAAAGCCTGTAACTGAAGCCCTTGTACCGACTGTGGTGACGGAATTAAATCCACTCTAATCAGGCGCATGGCAGAGGCTGCATCTCCAGCAGGTCGTGCAGGGAGCGCAAAGCCAAAGCAAGGCAGCTGGCTGTTACTCGGCGAGCGGCGTTAACACAGCTAACCCTGAAGCCGGCAGGACCGCTGATACGACCCTCCATGTCGGGAGGTGGTGCCCACAGGGCTCCAGGGTGGGTGAGCAATCACCCCCTTCGAACGCTCATCGCTGGAGCGCTCCCGTTGTAGTGGGGTGGGCTCTTCAGCCCATCAGCTCTGTGCTAACCGACGACTATCCATTTCATTCTCCCCACATCAGCTCCTCACACACACTTGAAGCAAAGGGCAGCCAGGGAGGGTAGCCTTTAGCTCTACAGTGCCAGCTATAAGATCTGGGTTCTCCACATGAGCAACACCTCATATACCATTTGGGTAGTCTCCAGCCCCTGGGAATGAACATTGAATTCTCCACCTTCCCGTAATTCCCTCCCCCTATCCCAGTTTCACTCTGCCCCCTCCCCCAGCTGCCTATCACCTCCCTCATGGTTCCATCTCCTTCTACTACCCATTGTGTTTTCCCCTATTCCTTCCTCACCTTTCCTGCCTATCACCTCCCTGCCTCCTTCCCCACCCCTTTTTCTTTCCCCTTACTGGTTTTTCACCTGGAACCTACCAGCCTTCTCCTTCCCACCCTCCCCCCACCTTCTTTATAGGGCCTCTGCCCCTTCCCCCTTCAGTCCTGACGAAGGGTTCCGGCCCAAAACGTTGACCGATCTTTTCCACAGATACTGCCCGACCTGCTGAGTTCCTCCAGCGTGCTGTGAGTCTCCACGTGACTGCATGGGTTTCCCCCAGCTACTCTGGTTCCCTCCCACAGGCCAAGGATACAAAGTTAGGGTTAGTGAGTTCTGGGTATGGATGAGGGGGGTTCCCATTCAAACCTTTCAAATGTTGAAAGCCCTAGACAAAGAAGATGTGGAAAGGATGTTTCCCATGGTGGGGGAGTCTAGGACAAGAGGGTACAGCCTCAGGTTAGAGGGACGCCCTTTCAAAACAAAGGTGCGGAGAAATTTCTTTAGCCAAAGGGTGGTGAACTTGTGGAATTTGTTGCCACGGGCAGCTGTGGAGGCCAGGTTGCTGGGTGTATTTAAGGCAGAGGTTGATAGGTTCTTGATTGGGCACGGCATCAAAGGTTACGGGGAGAAGACCGGGAACTGGGGTCGAGGAGGAGAAAGGGAAAAAAGGATGAGCCATGATTGACTGGCGAAGCAGACTCAATGGGCCACCCGGGATTTGCAAGTCTGACAGTGGGGAACGGTAGTGAAAACCGAGAGGAAGCTACTGACATGACGAAGGAAGCCCTGAACACCGCCAGAGATGGAGGATCTTCATTGCTGCCTGAAATGCCAGCGGTGTAACTGGCAGTAAGTAAGCCATTTCTATCAGCCAGAGGGATGTAAGGCACCCTGAACTTCGGGGTGTATACTGTACACGGTTCTCTGATATTAAATTGAACTATTGAGGGGATACAGGAGCCTCAAGACTCTCAGTCAGAGATTCAGAAACAGCTTCTTCCCTTCCATCAGAGTTCTGATCAGTCCAGGAGCCCTACCTCATTACTAATTCCATTTTATTTTGCACTGTTTTATTATTTCTGGTCATTTTTATGTCTTTGCACAGCCCTGCTGCTGCAAATCAACAAAATGTGTGTCGTGCAAGACAGAGACAATAAACCTCATTCTGTTAAAATCACAAGAGGCAGAAATAAGGTGGACGTTCAAACTGCCACCCCCAGGGTAGAGGAATCTAAAATTAGAGGGTTTAGGTTTAAGGTGAGAGCAGAAAGTCTCACTCTGCATGACTCTGGGACGTAGGAGGAAGCCAATCCGCGGATTACTCAGCTCTGGAGGTGAGAGGATCGATCCAGCAGGCAGATCTGGGGTCGCCGCCGCGCAGCGACTTCGAGTCGTCTTACTGAGCCTAAAATTTGCCCATATCCAGCTTGCAAAGCCTCCAAGAGGATCACAACTTTGTCGTAGGGTGTGGAGGTTTGCGTGCCTCAGTGACCCGGAGAGCTCTGCTGGCCAGAGTCAGGGCGCTATGACTTGGCTCTTGGTCGGGTCACCCATGACAAACAGGTCAAAGGGTAGAGGTCAGTCTAAGAGTGGTCCGCTGGTCCTCCAGGTTCGGGGGTTCAGCTCAGGGCTAACAACCCTGAATAGTCAAACAAAATAGTGACGGAAACAGCAGTGAAGAATCCTCCACTATCTGTATGTGACAGTATGAACAGACAGGAATTGAGGACCTTCATTGTTGCCCTCAACGTCAGGCACCACAGAGGTTGCAAAAAGGAGTCGCAGGGATCTTGGTGCTTTGGGACGTCCTGAAAGCCCCGCACACAAGTGTGATGTGTCTCACATCTTCACGCTGAGGGATCTTTTCAGCTTCTGGCTGCACTTCTTGCAACATAGTAGGCCATTCAGCCCATCGATCTATGCTGGCTTCCGAAGCATTTTCACTCCCCAAAATCCTTCCGCATACCCTCTTCCTCCAGGCTCCAGCACAACTTCTATCCCACTGTTTTAAGGCTCTTAAATGGACTGCATGCAAAATAAGAGGGAACTTTTCTTGTCTCCACCTAATTTGTCATATCCCTGCAACTTAATTTGCTAACCGGACTTCACGTTCTCTGTAACTAATATTTTATTCTGCATTGTTTTTGCGTTTCCTTTTAAAGTACCTACATGCAGCAAGTGGATGGCATAAGAAACGAGATCTATCACTGTATCGCCGTATAGGTGGGAACACAAACCAGTAACACAATTGTTAACCGTTCCCACTTCTCCAACAACATTTGAGGCAAACGTTGCTTTGTCCCACATTGTCCCCAGACATGAGCTCCATTCATCTCCCCACAGACGCCGCCTGCCCTTAGGAGCGTTTCCTGGGTTTTCTGTAATTTGTTCCAGATTTGCAGGGTGGTTGCGGTGCGGTGAGTATGGGCCGAATCGGGCCTGAGCGGGGAGCAAGCAGATATTTGGCCATTGCTGCGGGCAATTTGAGGCGTCAGAACTGAGGTGGCGGGGCCAAAGCTCCAGAGGGAGCAACGACCCATTGTTTGGCCAGTTTAAGAGCTGGGACAGATCAGAAAGGTCGGGTAAGGGCCGTATCGAGGCGACAGGGTCCGGGCCTGACCGAAAACGTCGGGGTGTTTGAGCCCGAGGCGAGGGTCGGGCCGCTTCCGCTTGCTGCCTGTGAGGTTTACTCTGCACTGAACTGAGGCTGCGACCTGCGGCCTGCAACTAACGCTTTATGGGCCCGGTGTTAGGAAAGGCGCTACAAAAATACAAACACGCGGAAATCTGCAGATGCTGCCTGGCCTGCTGCGTTCACCAGCAACTTTTAAGTGTGTTGCTATAAAAATGCAAGTCCCCACCATTGCAGATCTCATTCTTTGCCCACTTCTCCTCTCTTTCTCTTCACCAGCTGCAGCCTTACTCCATTTAGCGATGGTTGGCTTGTTTCTGACCGTCTCTAATGGATGCTAATGTACCCACAGCAAACAGCATAAACACCTCACAAAGCACAAAAAAGTGCTTCCTCATCTGAATGATAAAAGGTAACTATCCCCACCCAGACATCAGATAGGCCTGTAAAAGAATTACTAACACCTCATTAACAGATCCTGGAGTGTTTCTTTTAAAAAACACACACGTCTCTCCCTGTCACTCTTTCAAAGACTCTTGGGAGCAGTCAGCCAGTGAACAACAATGGCAAAGCAGTAACAACACCTACCAGCAATCCACCAAGAGTTTTAAAGCTCTTTTGGAGACCTCTCAACACATCGTGTTGGCTCAGGTCGACAAATGGAAGCTGAAGGAATTCATGCAAAGTGCTGGAGGAACTCAGCAGGCCGTAGAAATCAACATCCATGGAAATGAATAAACAGTTGGTGTTTCAGGCCGACAGCGTTCATCAGTCCTGATGAAGGGTCTCAGCTCGAAACGTCGCCTCTTTGCTCATCTCCATAGATTCTGCCTGACCTGCTGAGTTCCTCCAGCAATTTGTGTGGGTGTTGTTTCGGATTTTCTTGTATTTGCCGAAGGATTTCATTGTAATGAAGAGCTGCTGGGTCCGTTGTTGTTTCTCATCTGTATCAGCAGTCTGGGTGATAATGGTGGTCAACTGGATGAGCACATTTGCAGAAGATGCTAAGCTTGTGGTCGTAGAGGACAATGAGGAAGGCTATCCTAGCTTGCAGCGAGATCTAGACCAGCTGGAAAAATGGGCTGAGAAATGGCAGATGGAATTTAATGCAGACGAGTGCGAGGTTTTGCACTTCAGTAGGACCAACCCAGGTAGGTCTTACACTGTAAATGGTAGGGCACTGAGGAGTGTGGTAGAACAAAGGAATATGGGAATACAGGTCCATAATTCACTGAAAGTGGCATCGCAGGTAGATAAGACCTATTGGCACATTGGCTTTTATAAATCAAAATATCGAGTACAGGAGTTGTGATATTATGTTGAAGTTGTATAAGATGTTGGTGGGACCGAATTTGGAGTATAGTGTGAAGCTCTGGTTACCTACCTATAGGAAAGATGTAAATAAAGGTTGAAAGAATACAGAGAAAATTTACAAAAATGTTGCCCCGACTGGAGGACCTACGTTATAAGGAAAGACTGAATAAGTTAGGACTTTATTCTTAGGAATGTAGAAGATTGAGAGGAGATTTGATAGAGGCATTCAAAATTATGAGAGGTATAGATAAGGTAAATGCAAGCAGGCTTTTTCCACTGAGGTTGGCTGGAACTACAAACCAGAGGTCATGGGTGAAGGGTGAGAGGTGAAAATTTTAAAGGAGAACGTGAAGGGAAGTTTCTTCATGCAGAGGGTGGGGAGAATGTGGAATGAGCTACTAGCAGAAGTGGTGCACATGAGCTCGGTTTCAAAGTTTATGAGAAGTTTGGATAGGTACATGGAGGGTAGGGGAACGGAGGGCTACGGTCCCGGTGCAGGTTGATGGGAGTGATAAGGCGCCACACATGAGGCTGTTTACCAAGTTAAGAGTCCATGGTATCACAGCCAAGTTACTAACATGGTTAGAGCATTGGCTGATTGGTAGGAAGCAGCAAATGGGAATAAAAGTATCCTTTTCTGATTGGCTGCCAGTGACTAGTGGTGTTCCACAGGAGTTGGTGTTGGGACTGATTCTTTTTATACTGTATATCAATGATTTAGATGATGGAATAGATGGTTTTGTTGCCAAGTTTGCAGATGATACAAAGACTGGTGGAGGGGCAGGTAGTGTTGAGGAAACAGGTAGGATGCAGAAGGGCTTAGACTAGGAGAATGGGCATGAAAGTGGCAAATGAGATACAATGTTGGAAAGTGCACGGTCATGCACTTAATAGAAAAAAATGTACGGAATATTTTCTAAACAGGGAGAAAATCCAGGAATCTGAGATGCAGGGGGACTTGGGAGTCCTTGTGCAGAACACCCTGAAGGTTAACTTGCAGGTTGAGTCGGTGGTGAGGAAGGCAAATGCAATGTTAGCACTCATTTTGAGAGGTCTAGAATACAAGAGCAGGGATGTGATGCTGAGGCTAAATAAGGCCCTGGTGAGGCCTCACTTTGATATTGTGAACAGTTTTGGGCCCCTCATCTCAGAAAAGATGTGCTGGCATTGGAAAGAGTCCAGAGGAGGTTCACAAGGATGATTCTCAGAATGAAAGGGTTATCATACGAGGAGCATTTGATGGCTCTGGGTCTGTACTCGCTGGAATTCAGAAGGATGAGGGGGGATCTCATTGAAACCTTTCGAATGTTGAAAGGCCTAGACAGAGTAGATGTGGAAAGGGTGTTTCTCATGGTGGGAGAGTCTAGGACAAGAGGGCACAGCCTCAGGATAGAGGGGCGTCCTTTCAAAACAGAGATGCAGAGAAATTTCTTTAGCCAAAGGGTAGTGAATTTGTGGAATTTGTTGCTACATGCAGCTGTGGAGGCCAGGTTGTTGGGTGTATTTAAGGCAGGGATTGATAGGTTCTTGATTGGACATGACATCAAAGGTTATGGGGAGAAGGCTGGGAACTGGGGTTGAGGAGGAGATAGAAAAAAAAAAGATCAGCCATGATTGACTCAATGGGCCAGATGGCCTAATTCTGCTCCTGTGTCTTACGGAGTAGGCAGTTTAAGTGTTTCAGCAGGGACTAGATGGGCCGAAGGACCTGCTTCTGTGCTGTGCTTTTCTACGACTGTTAGGTCAGGCACCATCTGCTAATGAGAGATAGCTAACAAACTCAGGTGATGTTTCAGGCGAAAGAACCTTCTTCCGAACCAGGGAGGAGATCAAAATGTGTGGCCTTCAGTCAACCCTGTCCTCACCCTGTCAAGGACATTGCCATCGTTTGAAATGAACAAGATTGGCAGCTTAGGTTGGCTGCTTGCTTGTAGGATTGTCTGCCAAGCCTGGAGGTTAGGCTGCAAACGTTTTGTCACCAATCGCGCCCTGATGATGTCATCTCGACTGGTGACAGAGTACTTGCGACGTGACCTCCAGGGCTGGGTGTACGACCCCTCCGAGCAAATATTCCCTTTGTTCTATCCTTCACCTTCTCTGCAACTGAAAACTGCATTTAGTTAAAGAAAATCTTCCCCAGTTGTTCAGCTTGAAAATTTAACCCCTGTTTCTCTCTCCACAGATGCCGACCGACCTCCTGGGTGTTTCCTATATTTCCGCTTTTTATAAATTTGGAGGTGCAGCACAGTAACAGGCTCCACTGAGCCTGCGCTGCCCAATTACCCCGCTAACCCGTACGTCTATGGAATAGGGGACGAGACCGAAGCGCCCGGAGGAACCCGCGCGATCGCGGGGAGAACTTACGCACAGCGAATTGACCTGGGTCACCGGTGCCTTCGTAGCACCGTGCTAACCACTGCGCTCCCGCGCACCTCCTCTCTCGTCAGCCCCAGAAGAAGATCGACACTCTTGTTTTTGCTTATCGGATTTGCCTCAGTAAATAAAACACCAGCTCCAGCAAAGCTGCTAAAGGAGTCTTCTGCCCGATAATCAGAATTAATTCAATTATCATTTTATAATTGGGAAGTGAACCCTGCTTTAAGCTTATTAATTGTAAACCTGATGCTTAACCATCGCATGGTTTTCAATCCCCTGCGCGATATCTTGGGAGTTAAGCCCCTTTAGCCAGTGTGTGTGGTCTAGACATTGGGAAGATTTCGTAGCCCAGAACTGACCAAAGGCCACCCATCTGCAATTCATTTCATCTGCCACGAATGGCTTTTGGTTTTAAGCAAAAGGTTGTTGACGGAAGAGTAATTAAAATCCCAATCTAATTTCTGGGCCCAGCACGTTGGCGCAATTACGAGCAACGCTTCTCCTTCCTTAGGAGTTTGAGGAGAGCCGGCATGACCTAAAACTTTGACAAACTTATATAAATGTGTATTGGCAGGCTGCATCACAGCCTGGTATAGAAACACCAAAGCCCTTGAACAGAAAATCCTACAAAAAGTAGTGGATACGGCCCAGTCCATCACAGGTAAATTCCTCTCCACCATTGAGCACATCTATATGAAACATTTACGCAGGAAGGCAGTATCCATCATCAGAGACCACCCAGGACGTTCTCTCTTCTTGCTGCTACCATCGGGAAGAAGGTACAGGAGCCTCAGGACTGGCACCACCAGGTTCAGGAACAGTTACATAAGAACATAAAAAAGTAGGGAGCAGGAGTCGGCCATCTGGCCCATCGAGCCTGCTCTGCCATTCAATAAGATTCATGGCTGATCTGGCCATGGACTCATCTCCACGTACCTGCCTTTGCCCCATTACCCTTAATTCCCCTCCTATGCAAAATTCTATCCAAACTTGGAGTTATTTCTCCTCAACCATCAGGCTCTTGATCCAATGGGGATAACTTCACTCAACTTCACTTGTCCCATTGCTGAAATCTCCCACTTTCAATGACTTTTATCAACCACCCCTTGGCTCCGTCTTTCCCCCATGTGTGGCACCTTATCAAACGCCTTCTGTAAATCCAAGTAAATGACATCCGCTGCCTCTCCTTTGTCCACCCTGCTTGTTACTTCCTCGAAGAACTCTAACAGATTGGTCAGGCAAGATTTCCCTTTGCAGAACCCATGCTGATTTTGACTTACTTTATCATTAGTCTCCAAGTACCTTGAAACCTCATCCTTAATAATAAATTCCAACACTTTTCCAACCACTGAGGTTTTGCAAACTGGCCTATAATTTCCTTTCTTTTGCTTTCCTTCCTTCTTAAAGAGTGGACTGACATTTGCAATCTTCCAGTCCTCTGGGGCCATGCCAGAATCAAGTGGCTCCTGAAAGATCATGACTAATCTCTCCAGAAAACCCTCGCAAGGCTTTGAGATGTAGAGTCCATCTGGCCCAAGTGACTTATCCACCTTGCAAAGCCTCAGCATTACATCTTTGTGTTTGTATTCTAACTCTCTCAAAACGCACTGTTCTGCCACCAGAACGTGTGACGTGACAAGGTGTCACCAGCAACCAACGCAACTAATGGCGATATCCTGCAGACAGCTCATAAAAATACTTAAACACGAGGAATTCTGCAGATGCTGGAAATTCAAGCAACACACATCAAAGATGCTGGTGAACGCAGCAGGCCGGGCAGCATCTCTAGGAAGAGGTACAGTCGACATTTCGGGCCGAGACCCTTTGTCAGGACTAACTGAAGGAAGAGCTAGTAAGAGATTAATTCCACATCCCATTCCCATTCTGATATGTCTATCCACGGCCTCCTCTACTGTAAAGATGAAGCCACACTCAGGCTGGAGGAACAACACCTTATATTCCGTCTGGGTAGCCTCCAACCTGATGGCATGAACATTGACTTCTCTAACTTCTGCTAATGCCCCATCTCCCCCTCGTACCCCATCCATTATTTATTTATTTACACACATTCTTTCTCTTTCTCTCTCCTTTTTCTCCCTCTGTCCCTCTCACTATACCCCTTGCCCATCCTCTGGGTTTCCCCCCCCTCCCCCTTTTCCTTCTCCCTGGGCCTCCTGTCCCATGATCCTCTCATATCCCTTTTGCCAATCACCTGTCCAGCTCTTGGCTCCATCCCTCCCCCTCCTGTCTTCTCCTATCATTTTGGATCTCCCCCTCCCACTTTCAAATCTCTTACTAGCTCTTCTTTCAGTTAGTCCTGACGAAGGGTCTCGGCCTGAAACGTCGACTGTACCTCTTCCTAGAGATGCTGCCCGGCCTGCTGCGTTCATCATAAAAATACTACTTCTTTAGTAAAATATGCCATCTATAAATTTGCTGATGATACAACCACTGTTGGCAGGATCTCAGACGGAGATGAGAGGGTGTACAGGAGCGAGATATACCAGCTCGTTGAGTGGTATCACAGCAACAAACTTGCACTGAATGTCAGTAAGACTAAAGAACTGGTTGTGGACTTCAGAGGGGGCAAGGTGAGGGAACACACACCAGTCCTCATAAAGGGAGCAGAAGTGGACAGAGTGAGCAATTTCAAGTTCCTGGGTGTCAAGATCTCTGAGGGGCTAATCTGGGCCCAACATGTCGTTGCAGCTATAAAGAAGGCAAGACAGTGGATCTATTTCATTGGGGGTTTGAGGAGATTTGGTATGTCACCAAAAACATTTGCAAATTTCTACAGATGTACTGTGGAGAGCGTTCTGACTGGCTTCATCACTGTCTAGTATTGGGGGGGGTGGGGCCTGCTTACTGCACAGGATCGAAGCAAGCTGGAGAGAGTTATAAACTCAGTCAGCTCCATCATGGGTACTAGTCTCCATGGTACCAGGACATCTTCAAGGAGTTGTGCCTCAAAAAGGCAGCGTCCATCATTAAGGACCCCCACCACCCAGACATCTCCTCTTCTCATTGCGACCATCAGGGAGGAGGTCGGGAAACACGAAGGCACACACGCAATGGATCACAGACGGTACAGTAGCGCAGTGGTTGACACAACGCTTTACGGTACCAGCGACCCAAGTTCAATTCCCGAATCTGCCTGTATGTTCTCCCCGTGGCCGCGTGGGTTTCCTCCGGGTGCTCTGGTTTCCTCCCACAGTCCAAAGACGTACTGGTTGGTAGGTTAATTTTGTCATTGTAAATTGTCCCGTGATTAGTCTGGGGTTAAACCGGGGGTTGCTGGGGGGTGTGGTGTGATGGCCTAGAAGGGTCTATTCTGCACATCTCTATAAATAAATATAGTTTCTTCCCCACTCGGATTTCTGAACGGACATTGAACCCATGAACACTACACCTCTGCTTTTTTTTTCCTTTTTGTTTTGCAATACTTATTTAATTCAACTATTTAGTATTTACTATAATTCACATTTTTGTTTTCCATTATCACGTACTGCATTGCACTTTTGCCGCAGCAGAGTTAACAAATTTCACGGCGTCTGCCGGCGACGTCAAACCCAATTCTGACGAACAGGCAGAGGAGTCTTCTGGCAGCAAGTTACAAGTCACGCCTCTCCGGCTATCGGCTGCTGGCAGCCAGCTGCGTTCACTCCCTAACACAAATCAGAGCAAGAAATTCCTCTGGAACCTCTGGGCTGCCCACAATCCAACAACACAAACTGTAAGCGTGTCAGATGCTGACAGCAGAGCCACTAAAAGCTTTCCTTTCCAATCTCCTTTTGGCTCCATTTTGCCTAACCCTTTATTTATTTTTATCTCTATATATATATATAAAAATATTTTGTCCGTCGACCAGAGATTCGATTCCCTTTGATAGGAAGCTACAGTACCTGGAACTTAAGGCAGAACACTTATCAAATGTGTTGAAGGCATTACTGTCATGGGAATCCAATATTAAATAGTCAGTTTAAACCTCCCCCTTGGTTTACAGAGTTCATACATATCCCAGTGGTCCCCGGCATGAATAATCAAGAGTTTATCTCAGTTCAAGAGGTGACAGGGAGGGAGGGGTGGGCAGTTCAAAGTTCGAGTTCAAAGTACACTTATCATCAAAGTATATAGCCTTGGGTGTCCTGACGAAGGGTCTCGGCCCGAAACGTCGACTGTACCTCTTCCTAGAGAAGCTGCCTGGCCTGCTGCATTCACCAGCAACTTTGATGTGTGCGGCTTGAAATTCCAGCATCTGCAGATTTCCTCGTGTTAACCTTGGGATTTGTCTCCTTACAGGCAGCCACAAAACAAAGGTGCCAAACAGAACCCATCAAAAAAAAAACAAAAGACAGTCAAGACACCCAGCATGCAGAGGGGAAAGCAAATCGTGACAAACAATAAAAGTAAGCATTCGGAACCGAAGTTCCACGAAAGTGGACCTTAGACATGAGGCCAGGCATCACTGCAGTCAGAGCAGGCCACAGCCTAAGTTTGGTGCAGAGCGGAGCCAAGTAAACATGCGGGAGCAGTGTGCAAAACCGGACCATCCCTTGCCTCCAGTCCGGACACCCTGACCTTTTCCATCTAGCCCAGCACTTAAACACACAAAATAATACATTATCTGCATTTCCTGCTCCTGGTTACAAGTCGGTACTGCAGATTAGATGTTATTTGAAAGGACCAAGATGATCACAAGTGATCTGGAGATGACTTCAATACCGGCATGGTTTAGAAAATTTAATTCAAATTGGAATTTAAAAAATATGCTGCTTGCAACAGTGGTCATACTTCTTGGGTATCATCAGGAAATAAATATCCTTCATCCAACGAGAAGGAAGAATCTGCCCTTGCGCCTCGTCTGGCCAAAATGTGACTCCATGGGGTTGGCTTGATGCTGCCACACGAGCATTGTTGGGACCCAAAGGAGGTGTGAGGCGCTCCTTCAGTCTGTTAGCCTGCATGTCACCCTTGAAAAAGGATGAGGCCCCCACCTCCACCTCAATCAGGGTCACGCGAAGCCATGGGGGCAGGTGATGGACGGTCGTACGAGCAGCCGGTGCGGATCACAAGTCCTGGTTATGCAACCACTGACCCCAGGCAGACAATCTCTGAAGGGTATTGATAATGGCTGGAGTCACCCGTCTTGTAAAGACACTGCCCGGAAGGCGGCAATGGCAAACCATTTCCGTAAAAAAATTTGCCAACGACAATCATTGTCATGGAAAGACCATGATTGCCCACGTCATACGACATGGGCATAATGATGATGTCATACAACATGGCACATAATGATGACGTCATACTACACAGCACATAATGTTGGCAACGATGCTGGGAAAAAGATTCTAACTGTCTACCTTATCTTTGCCTCTAATAATCTTATAAACTTCTATTACGTCTCCCGTCAGCTTCCAACACTCCAGAGAAAACACCCCAAATGTTTGACCAACCTGCCCTTATAGTTCATACACTCCAATCTAGAGGGGACCCCTGTACCCTTTCCAAATCTCCACCCCTCCCTGGAATGGAGTAACCAAAACTCAGGGCAACCCAACACTCATTTGCACTGCAACTACTCTCAACCCCGTTTCACTCGCCCCCAGATCCCAGCATGCACTCACACACCGGGGGCAGTTCACCATGAACCATTGCCCTACACGTCGTTGGATCAATTGGATGCCAACGCGGGAACAAGGGGTGGCGGACGGGGTGGTCTTCCAAGCTCCTGATTTCAGGGCGGGATTGCTACCCGCTCGGTTGGCTCACGTTGCCCAGGCTGGAGGTTTGGAGTCGGGGATCCCGCCCCGGAAGGGAACCTTCAGCAGGCCGCGGGCTACGGCTAAAGTGCGCAGAAAGAGGCCACAGCCGGAGCAAAGGGAAGGAGAGCACAAGAGGTGCGAAGGGGTTCGATTTTCACAGAGTCAGCCTCTCCCCCCCTGGATTGGACGTGGTTGGGGTGCGGAGCGATCGGCCGGTCAACTGGGCCTAGCAGTGTAGCGTTTAGCGCAGCACATTACAGTACCGCGACCCCGGTTCAATTCCTGACGCTGCCCGTAAGGCGTTTGTGCATTCTCCACGTGGGTTTCCTCCGGGTGCTCCGGTTTCCTCCCACAGTCCAAAGACGTACCGGTTGGCAGGTTAATTGATCGTTGTGAATATCCCGCGATTAGGCTAGGGTTAAATCAGGGGATTGCTGGGCGGTGTGTGGTTTGAAGGGCTGGCAAGGCCTGTCCAGCACTGTAGCTGAAGAAATTAATAAGGAGGAAAAGAGTTCAAGTGAGGAGGCTGGCGAACTGACTAGACTCAGATTATTAATTGCCTTCTACCAGAGTGAAATAAACCACCTTTCCCGTGTGAAGGTGAGAGAGTAAAGAGCATCACACAATCAATCCAGCAAGCACGGCAAAGAAGAAGAGAAAAAAAACACAGCAGCACGGGGCAAAGATTGTGGTTCAAGGGGTACTCTAGTATGAGGGGAATGTGGAACGCGCTTTTCCGGCTGCAACGCTGCCGACCGTAACGTCGAACAGCAGGCTGAGGGTCTCCCCTCCCACTGTGAGGGCAGCGCTCCCTGCTTCGAAAGTGAGAGAGGGGTCCTGTTGAGAAGTCGACGTGTTGGGATGCACGGTAGTTTTCGATGGACTCCAGGTCATGGTCTCTGGGGGCTTTTGCTTGCCTGGTGGGTGGTGGGGGAGGGGCTGATTCTTTCTGTCGGAACAAGCTGCGGGGGGGGGGAGGGTTGATGCTTTTTTGCTGCGTGGGAGGAGGGGGCTTCAGGGGTTGTAACATTTTTTTTAAAATACTCATTCTTTGGCTCTTATCCCCCCCTCTCTGTTTCGTGGATGTTTGTGAAGAGTAAGACTGCCAGGTTGTAAACCGTACTCCTCCCCTGACATTAAATTGAAGCATTTGAAACTTTACAGAACAGATGCAAAGGCTTTGGAGAGCCTACGGAGAAATTTCACCAGGGTGGCACTTGGCTTAGCAGGTCTGAGCCTTAAGCAGAGCTCGAACAAACTTCAGAATCAGGTTTATTATCACTGGCATGTGATGTGAAATTTGTTAACTTAGCAGCAGCAGTTCAATGCAATACACAATCTAGCAGAGAGAAAAAATAATAAATAAACAAGTAAATCAATTACGTATATTGAACAGATTTTAAAAAACATGTAAAAACAGAAATACTGTATATAAAACAAAAGTGAGGTAGTGTTCACAGGTTCAATGTCCATCTAGGAATCAGATGGCAGAGGGGAAGAAGCTGTTCCTGAATCGCTGAGTGTGTGCCTTCAGGCTTCTGTACCTCCTCCCTGATGGTAACAGTGAGAAAAAGGCATGCCCTGGGTGCTGGAGGTCCTTAATAATGGATGCTGCCTTTCTGAGACACCGCTCCCTAAAGATGTCCTGGGTACTTTGTAGGCTTTCTGTGGAGTGGGGTCTAATGGCTGATAGATGTTTATAAGATTAAGAGAGGCATAGAATGTTAGGTGATTAGATTCTTTGCCCAGAGAGGAAATCTTAAATACTACAGAACACACACTAGTTAAGAGGGGCAAGTTTAAAGAAGTTATTCTGTGCAAGTTGCTTTTTATTTGAAAAAAACAGAGTGGTAGGTACTTAGGTCAGGCTGCCCAGGGTGGTGGTGTGGAAGAGTAAATTGCAATCACGTTGAAGTGGCTTTTAAACACACGGACGTGCAGGGAGTGGAGGGATAGGGATCATCTTTAGGCAGGAAATAGGTAGTTTGATTTGTCACTGTGCTTGGCTCAGACATCATGGGCTGACGGGCTGAGGGGCCAAGGACCGGAGACTGGAGGTCCTGAGGCCTATCCTGGAAAATGGAGGCCCTGAGTCCTATCCTGTAAACTAGAGGCCCTGAGGCCTATCCTGGAAAATGGAGGCCCTTGAGGCCTATCCTGGAAAATGGAGGCCCTTGAGGCCTATCCTGGAGTTGTGTGTGGTGGGTGAGCAGGCGAGAGGGAAGAAAGGGGCTTGTTTTACAGTTTGTATTTAACATTTCAATAATATTTTAGTACTCTTGTATCGATATATACATTGGTTGATTAATCATTCTTATCTGTTTAAATAATTCATTACCGCTTATATGTAAAAATATGTAAATTGCATCACACTACCACATGGTATCTGCGTGCCTCCCATAGTAAGACTCGAACTAGACCCATCCTCCCGGACTCCAATGTCTTCCCTTGAATTAATTTAGTGTTTTGAAGTCACAAAACGTTATACTTGTGTTCTGTTGTGTTGCACGACCGAGGATTGCGGGCATGCTACATTGGTGGAAAGGGAGGCAACCTTCGTGATGGCTGCCAATGCAAGCTACGCATTTAGACCACAAGACATAGGAGCAGAATTAGGCCATTTGGCCCATCGAGTCTGCTCCGTCATTTCATCTTGGCCGATCCACTTTCCCTCTCAGCCCCACTCAACAAGCGTTCAAGGAGCCGGCCGGATTCGAACCCGGGACCATTCGCCTCGAAGTCCGGTGCTGATGCCACCACACCACCGGCCGGCTCATGTGATCCACCTGAAGCTACACCTGGGCTGTTCTACATTCCAAGTTGCAAGTACTACCGTGACAATAAAATGATTAATAACAGAGGCAGAATAAAGGGATGTGCAAGAGATGGCTGACCAAGAAGTCTGACAGCAGTGGGGAAGAAAATTTTAAGTCTGGATGTTGGGGAGAGAGCGAGCATTTGTGGTTGGTTGGGGGGGGGGTTGGGTTTCACAGAAGCGAAGCCCATTCTCAGAGTTTCGCCTCGCAGTTTTGTGCCCCCAGATCTCAGACAGGATGTGATGTCATTGGAGAGAGTCCAGAGGATTATTCCGGGAATGGAGGGGTTAACATATGAGGAGCGTTTGGCAGCTTTGGGCCTGTACTCGCTAGATCTCATTGAAATCTACCAAATGTTGAAAGGACTAGATAGGGTGGATGTGGAGAAGGTGTTTCCTATGGTGGGGGTATCCAGAACTAGAGGGCACAGCCTCAAAATTGAGGGGGACCCTTTAGAACAGAGGCAAGGAGGGTTTTTTTTATAGCCACGGTGTAGTGAATCTGTGGAATGCTCTGCCACAGGCTGTGGTGGAGGCCAAGTTTGTGGGTATATTTAAAGTGGAAGTTGATCGTTTCCTGATTCCTCATGGCATCAAGGGATATGGCAAGAAGGCAGGTGTGTGGGTTGAGTGGGATCTGGGATCGGCCGTGACGGGATGGTAGAGCAGTCTCGATGGGCTGAATGGCCTAATTCTGCTCCCGTGTCTTATGGACTTACACCAGCCCCTCATACCGATCACTGTAAACACACACTGTTCATAACTTCCACAAGGAGCTCTATTCAGTGGCATCATGAGACTTGGAGCTCTGATCATGAGAGTTATTAATTGTCAGCCTCAGGACATTTCTCTGTTTATTGGAAAGAAAAGTCATCCTGAAAGCTGTGGACTGGCTCTCTGACCCCCCTCCCAGCCGTCAGTCACACCGTCCTGTCGGAGCCTCACCGATCCCTGGCTCACCGAGATGCATACACTGCCAGAGCGCCGGTTCCCCACCAGCCTGGCGACGACAACAACAACAACCTGCGCCTCGGGGGGGGGGGGGGTGAAATTGATCAAGGAGCTGAATCTATCAAGAACCAAAAGGCATCCTCATGATGATCTCCCATCCAATCTTCCCTCCGCCTCCCTGACAGTCGACTTGCAGTCATGATGTCAACTTCTGGGCTGGGTCCAGATCTCAAATTGCCGTGGAAAACGATAATGAAGTTTGCGACCAATCACCACAATTGGTTTCTTGGCCAGGACCCAGAAACAAAGCCACCCATTACATCCAAACCCAACACACAGCACTGTGCAGAAGTCTTAGGCAGATATACAATATATTGCCAAGGAGCCCAAGACTTTTACATGGTATTGTAGCTATTTTATGTATTGCACTGTTTTATAGGCATCCGTTAATCTCATGAGACCATGGATTTACGCTTTGGAAGGTTTCCAGGGCGCAGGCCTGGGCAAGGTTGTATGGAAGAGCAGCAGTTGCCCATGCTGCAAGTCTCCCCTCTCCACGCCACCGATCTTGTCCAAGGGAAGGGCATTAGGACCCATACAGCTTGGCACCGGTGTCGTCGCAGAGCAATGTGTGGTTAAGTGCCTTGCTCAAGGACACAACACGCTGCCACAGCAGAGGCTCGAACTAGCGACCTTCAGATCACTAGATGAACACCTTAACCACTTGGCCACGTGCCAACATTGCACTGTACTGCTACCATAAAAAAAAACAAATTTCATGACAGATGTGAGTGATGATAAACCTGACTCTGATCTGGTTCTCTATTGTGTACTGAGTGTGGGAAGGGGGCAGGGAGAGGGGAATCATGGTTGGGAATGGGGGATGGGAGAGGGGAGCACCAGAGAGACATTCTGAAATGATCAATAAACCAATTGTTTGGAATCAAATGACCTTGCCTGGTGTCTCAGGGCTGGGTGTGTCTGCACACACGCCAACCACCATCGCTGGCACCCCTTCTCTGCCACCTGTCCCACACTGCTCCCGCGTCATTCCCAACATCCTTTGCTCCTGCCAGATTTACAAGTATGCTCTTCGCTCCACCTTGACAAATAGAGCACTGTGTAAAAGTCTTGGACATCCCACCTATAGATAAGTGCCCAAGACCTTTGCACAGTTCTCACATGTAGAGGTCACAGTGGGTATCGTAGCTGACCCCACCACATTTGCAGGTGAAGTGTCGCCTCACCTGAAGGGACTGTTTGGGGCTCTGAATGGTGCTCATGGTGGCTAAGCATGTCGTATACTGGGGGAGCACAGGACAACAGCAGAGGCCCCAGCACAATTTTGCCAAAGCAGCCTTCAGAACTGAGGGAGATCTCCAGTGTTCCTGTCAGCTTTGTACGGAAATGCAGCATCTTAGCGGGGGAAAGACTGGAAGCATCTACAGTACCGTGCAAAAGTCTTTTTTAAAAAAATCTATAAAGCGAAAATGATTTCAAAATAATGAGAAGTGTCTCGACATCAAAAAATTACTATAAAGAGCACTAAACATTCAAAAACTAAATCAAAATTTGGTGTGACCAAATTTAGAATGACATCTATTCTCTCAGAGAGCTAGATAGCAGACAGGTGTAAGATTGATCTTACGAGTAGGTAAAAAGGTCAGCACAGCATTGTGGGCCGAAAGGCCTGAACAGTGCAGCGACATTCTATTTTCTACACTGTCGTGCAGTTTAATAAGAAAATCGGCTGGTTCTTCTGCAGACTTTGGCTGTCTCGCTTGCTTCTGTCTCTCCAGGGAATCCCAGATGGCCTTGAGATCTGTGGAGGCCGTATTAAAAAATCTAGGGCACAGTACTGTAGATGGACGAAACAGAAGAGGAAACAGCCACCATTGAACGGGATCTGTGCCCTGAGATGTTGACTGTCCACCTCTCTCCACAGAAGCTACCCAACCCAGTGAGTTCCTACAGCACCTGTAGTCCAGATTCCAGCCTCTTGCATTACTATCCACAGGCATAGTGTACAATAATAATTCTTCACAGTAATTCCCATTTGAAGATTGCAGTTAAAAGCTAAACTGCTCCCTCAGTTGCAACAATGTGCGGAGTGGAAGATTCCTGCAGACTGCCTGCCTCTGTGGTGGAAGCACCTAGTAAAGGCAAGTTTGACTGGTTTTGCACAACAGTTACCGAACAACATCCCTACTCGATCTAAGACCACCTTAAATTTAAGACAAAGCTTTAATCATTTTCAGAGGCTGAACCAAAATGGGGTGGCGAGGAGGAGATATATCTCTACCAAAGGAGGTGTAAGGTGCTCCTTCCCTCCACTAGCCTGCAGGTCACCCTTGGGCAAGGTGTAGCACCTGCTTAGCCCCCCAGTCAGGGCCACATAAAGCCATGGGAGCAGGAGGTGGATGGTTATGCGACCACTGACACCAGGCAGACAATCTCTGAGGAGTATGAATAATGGCTGAGGGTCACCCGTCTTGTAAAGACACTGCCCAGAAGTCAGCAATGGTAAGCTACTTCTGTAGAAAAAAATCATGGTCAGAAGACCACGATCACCCACATCATTTCACACGGCACATAATGATGATGTCATACGACATGGCATATAATGATGAAGATGATGATGAATCAAATCATCTTCATCCCTGACATTAAACTTCCATAACAGACCCTGTCCTTGCACCTTCTCCCTCGCCACCATTCAGCACCCCGAGCAGGGGTGAGGTGACACTTCACCTGCAAGTCTGTTGGGGGTCTTCTACTGCATCCGGTGCTCCTGCTGTGTCCTCCTCTACACTGGTGAGGACCCAATTGCAGACTGGGGTACCGCAAGGTCTAGCATCCTCACTCTGCCCATGGCAAAAGGCAGGATCTCCCGGTGTCTTCCCTTTCCAATTCGACTTTCCATTCCCACTCTGATAGCTCTGTCTGTGGCTTCCTCCACAGCCATGATGAGGACAACCTCACGTTGTAGGAACATCTAGGGTTGCCTCCAACCTGACGGCATGAACTTCGATTTCTCCAGCAATTTCTTCCTCCCTCCCTCCTTCACTTTTTCCATTTCCTATTCTCATTCTCCTTTCGGCCCCTTCTCTTTTCACCTGCCCATCAGCTCTCTCTATGATTCCTCTCCTCCACCCATTTCTTCCATAGTCCACTGTCCTCTCCTATTACATTCAGCCCTTCATCTCTCCCACCTATCCCCTCCCAGCCACTTACTTCATTTCCCACTCCCCCACCCACCCAAATCCCCCCCCTCACCTTGTCTCAGCTATCATCTGTGAGCTTGTGCTCCTCTCCTCCACCCCCACCTTCTTATTCTGGCTTCTGCCCCCTTCCTTCCCAGTCCTGATGAAGGCTCTCGGCCTAAAATGTCAACTGTTTATTCCCCTTCATAGATGCTGCCTGGCCTGCTGAGTTTCTTCAGCTGTGTGCGTGTGTGGTGTGCGCGTGTCTGACTATCCTGAGCTCTGTTGTAGCAAGAGATTCCTGGAGGACAGTGAAATTACTTCAAGGAGATTGCCAAAGCCTCTGTGAATTTAAAGTAATACCTTCTCCAGCTTGAAGAAAGCCAGGACCTACCCAACGTGACAGAGAACGATCCGAGGAGTAAAAGGATCAACAGATTGAGAAACCGTTTGATGGCTCTGGGCCTGCACTCACTGGAGTTTAGAAGAACGCCTGGGGTTCTCTTTGAAACCTATTGAATACTGAAAAGGCCTGGATAGAGTGAATGTGGAGAGGACATTTCCACTCGTGGGGGAGCCTTGGACCATATGGCACAGCCTCAGAATAGAAGGACGCTCCTTCAGGACAGAGATGAGGAGGAATTTCCTTTGCGAAAGAGCGGTGAATCTGTGGAATTTATTGCCACCAGTGGTAAATTTGGTATATTTAAAGTGGAGGGCGTAGGTTTTTGATTAGTAAGAGCAATAAAGGGTTACAGGGAGAAGGCAGGAGAACGGGGCCGAGAGGGATAATGAATCAGCCATGATCAAATAGCGCAGCAAACTCGATGGGCCAGATGGCCTAATTCTGCTCCCGTGTCTTGTGGTCTAAATCACCCAGGAAGGCACCGGGATCAGGAGGAAACAGCTGAACAACAGAGAGAATTGTCACATGTACACTAAAACACACCATAAACTGCATTGTTCAACATCAACGACAGAAACAGTTCAAAGATGCGCTGGTGGCAACCACGAGTGTCACCACGTTTGCTGAGTCAAGATAGCAAGCCCACAATTTACTAACCTCAGCCTGTATGTCTCTGGGATGTGGGATGAAACTGGGAGTACCCAGAGGAAACCCACGTAGTCACAAGAAGAACATGCAAACTCCTTTATAGCGGCAGGAATTGAACTCTGGCGGTGTAAAAGGACTGCTCTAACCGCTGCGCTATAGCGCCACCCCGGACTGTTCTACTGTCCGCTGGCTCACCCAACACCTACTCCAACTGCCCAGCAGCGTAGCTGGTAGATCTCACATCAGACTCATCGGTCATCACACAGTGCAAGAGGATCGGTACCCTGACCCCGGGAGACTAGGAATTCACAAGGAACGTTAATTAGATTCAACTTTATTGTCATTGTGCCGAGTACAGATACAAAGCCAATGAAATGCATTTAGCATCTGGCCAGAAATGCAAAGAATAGTGTTATTTACAAAATAACTGCGAATAAAAAGTAAATGCTACAGCACACAAATATAAAAGTACTGAGACAGTACAATATGGGTGCAATACTGCTTAGCGCTGTGATGTGAGGTTCAGCAGGGTCACAGCCTCAGGGAAGAAGCTCTTCCTGTGCCTGCTGGTGCGGGAGCGGAGGCTCCTGTAGCACCTACCGGATGGGAGGAGAGTAAAAAGTCCATGGTTAGGGTGAGATGCATTCTTGATAATGCTTTTCGCCCTGCCCAGGCAGCGTTTAAAAACATAGAAAATAGGTGCAGGAGTAGGCCATTCGGCCCTTCGAGCCTGCACCGCCATTCAGTACGATCATGGCTGATCATTCAACTCAGAACCCTGTACCTGCCTTCCCTCCATACCCTCGATCCCTTTAGCCACAAGGGCCTTATCTAACTCCCTCTTAAACATAGCCAATGAACTGGCCTCAACTGTTGCCTGTGGCAGAAAATTCCACAGATTCACCACTCTCTGTGTGAAGAAGTTTTTCCTCATCTCGGTCCTAAAAGGCTTCCCCTTTATCCTCAAACTGTGACCCCTCGTTCTGGACTTCCCCAACATCAGGAACAATCTTCCTGCATCTAGCCTGTCCAATCCCTTTAGGATTTTATACGTTTCAATAAGATCCCCCCTCAATCTTCTAAATTCCAGACAGTATAAGCCTAGTCGATCCAGTCTTTCATCATATGAAAGTCCTGCCATCCCAGGAATCAACTTATGGTAGATGTTCTCAACGGTGGGCAATTGGGTGCCGATAATCCGCTGGGCAGTTTTCACCACGCACTGGAGTGCTTTGCGGTCCGAGCAGTTGGTGAGTATGCTCTCAATGGTACAGCGGTAAAAGTCCGTCAGTATCCTAGAACTAAAGGCTGCCGGACACAATTCGCTTCACAGACCAGTAAACCAATCCTCCATTCCTGAACAGAATGGAAAGGCACATCTCAGAGATTGCAGAATACCACTTGTAACCAATAGAGCCAGCAGAGTCACAGTTATTAACTCCGATATAAAAAGCTTTGGACTTCTGCTCAATTCTGCCCAGTGCTCTGAACACTACCAGAGATCGGTGTAATCAATTATTAAATTGATTTTCTAATAGGATTAGAGTTTACAATGAAATATCTCAGTCAATAAAATATTTATGCCATTAGGCCAAACTCAAGACACTGGCAAAGCAGCTTTTGATTAACGTTTTAGAGTGGGTTATTTATGAGTACATCATCACTAGATGTCCTTGTAAAGATATCCGTGGTTGGGCAGCCGACTGCTCTGTTTTTTTCTTTCCAGAGGATGCTCAGTCCATCTCCGGACCCATCCAATACCTTCGTACATCCGCACCCCTTCAATCTTAGTTCTAAACAGCCAGCGGGCATCTGGACCCCAAATTCTGAAATTCCCTCCCAGTACCTCTGCTACAAATGAGGTTATGCTCGGCAAACTCTTTGGCCAAGTTTTGAAGTCCGATAACACCCTGTTTTTGAGAAGTTACCCTACAGATGGCACCGGTACCAGTGGCGTAGTGGCATCTGCACCTGGCCTTTGGAACAAGAGGTCCCCGGTTCGAATCCGGCCGGCTCCTGCCGGGAGTTCCACTCGTACTGGGTTGGGCATTGAGTTAGTAACTCGGCCTCGTAAAGCAGACAAAAGCTAAAGAAACGACAAGGTTGTTCCCCACCCTCCCCATGCTCCTAACGGCACCGGGAGGAACTTTATATATTTTTTTAAACTTTACTACAGCTGATGCCCCACAGTGAGACTTTAGTTACTCAATCGGAATCAGGTATGGCATGAAATTTGATAACTTCGCAGCAGTACAGAGCAATGCATAATAATAGAGAGAAAAGCGAATTACAGTAGGTATATATGTTAAATTAAATAAGTAGTGCAAAAATAGAAATTTTAAAAAAGTAGTGAGGTAGTATTCATGGACTCAATGACCCATTCAGAAGTCTGATGACAGAGGGGAAGAAGCTGTTCCTGAATCAGGCTCCTTAACTTCCTTCCTGACCGGTAGCAATGGGAAGAGGGAATGTCCACAAGATATCGGAGCACAATTAGGCCATTCAGCCCATCCAGTCTGCCCCATTTCATCACAACAGATCCCGGACCCCACTCAACCCCATACACCTGCCTTCTCGCCATATCCTTTGATGCCCTGGCCGATCAGGAAACGATCAGCTTCGGCCTTAAATACACGCACGGATTTGGCTTCCACCGCAGTCTGTGGCAGAGCATTCCACAGATTCACTACTCTCTGGCTAAAAAAATTCCCCCTTACCCCTGTTCTAAAGGGTCGCCCCTCAATTTTGAGGCTGTGCCCTCTAGGTTCTGGATACCCCCACCATAGGAAACATCCTCTCCACATCCACCCCACATCCACCCCATCTAGTCCTTTCAACATTCGGTAGGTTTCAAAGCGACCCCCCCCGCATTCTTCTAAATTCCAGTGAGTACAGGCCCAAAGCAGCCAAACGCTCCTTATATGTTAACCCCTTCATTGCCAGAAACATCCTTGTGAATCTCCTTTGGACTCTCTCCAATGACAACACATCCTTTCTGAGATATGGGGCTCAAAATTGTTGACAATATTCCAAGTGCAGCCTGACTAGTGTCTTATAAAGCCTCAGAATTATCCCCCTGTTTTACATTGTAATCCCCTTGAAATAAATGCTAACATTGCGTTTGCCTTTTTTACTACGGACTCAACCTGTAAATGCGTGGAATGCACTGCCTGAGTCAGTGGTGGAGGCAGATACACTAGTGAAGTTTAAAAGGCTACTAGACAGGTATATGGAGAAATTTAAGGTGGGGGGTTATATGGGAGGCAGGGTTTGAGGGGTTAGCACAACATTGTGGGCCGAAGGGCCTGTAATGTGCTGTACTATTCTATGTTCTAATTAACCTTCTGGGAATCTTACACAAGGATTCCCAAGTCCCCCTGCACCCCTGATGTTTGAACCTTCTCCCCATTTGGATAATGGTCTGCACTATAGTTCCTTTTACCAAAATGCATCATCATACATTTTCCAACACTGTATTCCATCTGACACTTTTTTTTGGCTCATTCTTCCAATTTGTCCCGGTCCTGCTGCAATCGCATTGCTTCCTCAGAACTACCTCCCCCTCCAGCTACCTTCATATCATCCGCAAACTTCGCCACAAAGCCATAACGTCCTGGGTGGCAGGGGGTTGTCCATCATTGTCCTCAACGATGGACAACAGTTTTAGATGTTACACACAATGCTCCTTTCCACGTTAGGTGCAGTCTCTCAGTGTAACCAATCAAACCCACTCTGTGCGGTTGGGTCAATATTTCATGAGATATTCTGCTTCCCATGAGAATCAAAGAGTCGCAAACCAGGACATCTTGGAGTTGGAGATGGCTCACTTTTAGAAAAAGAACAGATAATTGAAAGTTTTTGAGAGAGGATGATGGGGAAGAAGTCCCCCAGTTTTGAGAAAGGAAGGGTTAAAGTTTTATTTGCCAGATGTACAAAAAGTCATGGATATGGCACCGCCCATCCCGGGTAAAGTTTACCCCACCACTGGGCACATTGCCATGAAACACAGCCACAGGAAAGCAGCAGGGGTGCCTACCTCCTTCCTGATGGTAGCAATGCCATCAGGACGTAGGTACAGGAGCCTCAGGACTCACACCACCAGGTTGAGGAACAGTTATTACCCCTCAGCCCTCCTGAAGCAGAGGAGAGCTTCACTCCACTCTCCCCATCATTGAAATGTTACTGCAACCAATGGATTCACGTTCAAGGGCTCTTCGTCTTAAGCTCTTGATATTTATTATCTATTTATTGTTACTATTTCTTATTTTCTGCATTTGCACCGTTTGTCAACTTTTGCACCCTGCTTGAACTCCCGAATCGGTGTGGTCTTTCATTGAATCTGTTACAGTTACTATTCTATAAGTTTATTGGGTATGCCCGCGAGAACATGAATCTCAGGGTTGTATACGCTGATATATATGTACTTTGACAATAAACGTACTTTGATCTTTGAACCACACAGCAAAATGCATCATTTGCGTCAAATCAAAGTAGCAAACACTTCTGGGTGCCAACGTAACATGCCCTCAACTCACTAGCCATTGGAAATGTCGGAGGAAACCGGAACACCCGGAGGAAACCCACGTCATCATGCGGAGAACGTGCAAACTCCTTATAGACAGCGACGAAAATCGAATCCCAATCTTGCAGTGCTTATTTGTTAATTATTTTTCTCTGTTTTTGCCTGGTTCGGGAATTGCACCATCTCGGATCGCAAGACCCTGCAGCGGACAGTGAGGTCAGCTGAGAAGATCATCGGGGTCTCTCCTCCCGCCATTACAGACATTTACATCACACGCTGCACCCGTAAAGCAAACAGCATTATGAAGGACCCCACACACCCCTCATACAAACTCTTCTCCCTCCTGCCATCTGGCAAAAGGCACCGAAGCATTCGGGCTCTCACGACCAGACGATGTAGCAGTTTCTTCCCCCAAGTCATCAGACTCCTCAATACCCAGAGCCTGGACTGACACCAACCTACTGCCCTCTACTGTGCCTATTGTCTTGTTTATTATTTATTGTAATGCCTGCACTGTTTTGTGCACTTTATGCAGTCCTGGGTAGGTCTGTAGTCTAGTGTAGTTTTGTGTTGTTTACGTAGTTCAGTGTAGTTTTTGTATTGTTCATGTAGCACCATGGTCCCGAAAAATGTTGTCTCATTTTTACTGTGTACTGTACCAGCAGTTATGGTCGAAAGGACAATAAAAGTGACTTGATTCAACTTGAATTTTCACAGCTTGTCATCTTTTGCACATTGATTGATTGTCCATCTCGTTGGGTATGGTCTTTCATTGATTCTATCGTGTTTCTTGTATTTACTGTGAATGCCCGCAAGAAAATGAATCTCAGGGATGTATATGGTGACATGTATGTACTTTGATAAGAAATTTACTTCCGAGCTTGGGCGTGAGATGGGTAAATGGTGTGCAATGAAATAGCAACAGAGACTGCAGATCAGTCAGCATCTGTGGAGAGACAAAAGTGTTAACATTTCAGGTGGAACTTGTTTCTTTTTCCGCAGATGCAGCCCAACTTCTGGTATGTTCCCAGCAGGCTCGGTTTCTATTTCAGATTTTAGGCATCTGCCGGCTTATTTTCATTTACAGATGATTCAATAGGTGGTGCATCCGTCTCCCAGCTTAGCTGGATACATTTTGCCACTTTCATTCAAACTGCTTCAGGAGGTGAATCTGTGGAATTTGTTGCCACGGGTGGCAGTGGAGGCCAAGTCATTGGGTGTATTTAAGGCAGAGATTGATAGGTATCTGAGTAGCCAGGGCATCAAAGGTTATGGTGAGAAGGCGGGGGAGTGGGACTAAATGGGAGAATGGATCAGCTCATGATAAAATGGCGGAGCAGACTCGATGGGCCGAATGGCCGACTTCTGCTCCTTTGCCTTAAGGTCTTCTCACCAGGTCGCCGTTTCACGGCAGCAGAGGAGGCTGGTGCAGGCTTGAGACTCTCACTTTGGAAAGAAATGAACGTTCTCTCCTTGAACTCATTATGACAAATTTGAAAGTAGGACATTCAGATGAAGATCAGTGCACCAACAGGCAGCTGAGCATCAGGGGTGCAGGGCAGTGTTCAACATGCAGCGCACAGGAGCTCCACGGTCTGTGTGTTGGGTTTGCATCTAATGGGTGGCTTTGTTTCTGGGTCCTGACCAAGAAACCAATTTCAGTGATTGGTCAAAACCTTTTATGATCATTTTCTACGGCAATTTGAGATCTGGACCAAGCCCAGGAGTTGACATCATGACTGCAAGTCGACTGCCAAGGAGGTGGAGGGAAGATTGGATGAGGAATCATCATGAGGGTGCCTTTTGATCCCTGCCAGACTCGGTTCCTTGATCGATCTCCCGAGGCACCTCTTGAAGGCAGGTTGTTGTTGTTGTCGTCGCCAGGCTGGTGGGGAACCGGCGCTCTGGCAGTGTATGCATCTCGGCGAGCCAGGGACCGGTGAGGCTCCGACAGGACGGTGTGACTGACGGCTGGGAGGGGGGTCAGAGAGCCAGTCCACAGCTTTCAGGATGACTTTTCTTTCCAATAAACAGAGAAATGTCCTGAGGCTGACAATAACTCTCGTGATACAAATAGATATACAGACACACATACTGCATATATACCTAAGACCTTGGCACAGTACTGTACTTGAGTTGTAGAGTCCACAGGTTGGGGGAATCTGTTCGGAATTCAGATGAATGAAGTTATCCGCACTGGTTGACAGGCAATAACCACTCCTGAACCTGGTGGTGTGGAACGAAAGGTTCCTGTACCACCTCCTTGACGGCAGCAGCAAGAAGAGAGCCTGGCTGGGAGGTCACTGATGAGAGATGTGCTTCACGGTGGGAAGGCTTTTGAGTGTGATGGACTGGGCCATGCCCACGACTTTTTGAGGGCTTTTCCGTTCATGGGCATTGGTGTATCCATACCGGGCAATAAAAGAACCATAGAACGTTACAGCACAGAAACAGGCCTTTTGGCCCTTCTTGGCTGTGCCGAACCATTTTCTGCCTAATCCCACTGACCTGCACACGGACCATATCCCTCCATACACCTCTCATCTGTGTACCTGTCCAAGTTTTTCTTGAATGTTAAAAGTGAGCCCGCATTTACCACTTCATCTGGCAGCTCATTCCACACTCCCACCACTCTGTGTGAAGAAGCCCCCCCTAATGTTCCCTTTAATCTTTTCCCCCTTCACCCTTAACCCATGTCCTCTGGTTTTTTTTCTCCCCTTGCCTCAGTGGAAAAAGCCTGCCTGCATTCACTCTATCTATACCCATCATAATTTTATATACCTCTATCAAATCTCCCCTCATTCTTCTACACTCCAGGGAATAAAGTCCTAACCTATTCAACCTTTCTCTGTAACTGAGTTTCTCAAGTCCCGGCAACATCCTTGTAAACCTTCTCTGCACTCCTTCAACCTTATTAATATCTTTCCTGTAATTTGGTGACCAAAACTGTACACAATACTCCAAATTCAGCCTCACCAATGCCTTATACAACCTCACCATTACATTCCAACTGTTATACTCAATAAACACACATCAAATTTGCTGGTGAACACAGCAGGCCAGGCAGCATCTCTAGGAAGAGGTACAGTCAACGTTTCGGGCCACGAGTCCTGACGAAGGGTCTCGGCCTGAAACGTCGACTGTACCTCTTCCTAGAGATGCTGCCTGGCCTGCTGTGTTCACCAGCAACTTTGATGTGTGTTGCTTGAATTTCCAGCATCTGCAGAATTCCTCGTGTTTACTTATACTCAATACTTTGATTTATAAAGGCCAATGTACCAAAAGCTCTCTTTACAACCCTATCTACCCATGGGCACGTGGACAAGTGGTTAAGGCATTGGATTAGTGACCTGAAGGTTGAGAGTTCGAGCCCCAGCCGAGGCAACGTGTTGTGTCCTTGAGCAAGGTACTTAACCACACATTGCTCTGCGGCGACACTGGTGCCAAGCTGTATGGGTCCTAATGCCCTTCCCTCGGACAACATCGGTGTCGTGGAGAGGGGAGACTTGCAGCATGGGCAACTGCCAGTCTTCCATACAACCTTGCCCAGGCCTGCGCCCTGGAGAGTGAAGACTTTCCAGGCACAGATCCATGGTCTCGCAAAACTAACGGATGCCTTTAAATTTAATTTAATTACCTGTGACGCCACTTTTAGGGAATTTTGTATCTGTGTTCCCAGCTGCAACCAGTCAGGATACCACCCCTCCCTTTGACCACTACATACAAGCTCCACTGAAGTGTAACCCTTCCCATCATCTGACATTTCAGCGGACATCAACCTTGTCCCTGCAAAGACTTCCAATGGACAAAGAACCCAAGGAATGCAGGAAATCCAGAGTAACCCACACACAAAACGACGGAAAAGCTCAGCAGGGTCAGGCAACATCCATGGGAAGGAATAAAGAGCCAATATGTTCGAGCTGATGATGGGTGTCAGTGCGAAACATTGACTTCTTTATTCATTGCCCGAGATGCTGCCTGACCTGCAGAGTCCCTCCAGCATTTAGTGTGCGTTACCCCAGTGGACTGGGTGGAGATACGTCTCTACCAAAGGAGGTGTAAGGCGCTCCTTCCCTCCACTAGCCTGCAGGTCACCCTTGGGCAAGGTGTAGCACCTGCTTAGCCCCCGATCAGGGTCATGTGAAGCCACGGGAGTGGGTGGTGGATGGTCGTACGAGCAGCCAGTGCAGATCACAAGTCCTGGTTATGCGACAACTGACACCAGGCAGACAACCTGTGTTGTGAAGACACTGCCCAGAAGGCGGCAATGGCAAACCACTTCTCTACCTGTAGAGAAATTTGCCAAGAACAATCATAGTCACAGAAAGACCATGATTGTCCACGTCATACGACAAGGCACATGATGACGATGATGAAACAAGCTTTTCCTTCATAGAAACAGAAATCTACAGCACATTACAGGACCTTCAGCCCACAATGTTGTACCAACCATGTAAACTACTCTAGAAACCGCCTAAAATTTCCCTACCGCATAGCCCTCTTCTTCTAAGCTCCATGTTCCTACTTAAGAGTCTCTTAAAAGACCCTCTTGTATCTGCCCCCTCCACCACCGTCACTGGCGGTGCATTCCACGCACCCACCACTCTCTATGTGAAAACCTTACCTCTGACATCCCCCTTGTACCTACTTCCAAGCACCTTACATCTATGCCCTCTCGTGTTAGCTATTTCAGCCCTGGGAAAAAGCCTCTGGCTATCCACACGATCAATGCCTCTCATTATCTTATACACCTCTATCAGGTCAGCTCTCATCCTCCGTCGCTCCAAGGAGAAACCTATTCTCATAAGGAACACCCTCCAATCCAGGCAATGTCCTTGTAGATCTGCATAGATCTTCCTTCCACATGTCCATCTCATTGACCTTCCCACTGGAGGGAGACCCTGTCACTCCAGATGCCTTGATAATTTAATTGATGTCCCTACTATTTGCGTAGAAAAATAAAAAAAAGGCAGAGTGGTTTTCTAAAACTTCAAGAACTTGAAAAGCGTAGGCGTTTGGCAGGGCGAGTGTGCCCAGGAAATTGAATCACTGCTTTAACATGCAGGTGCAGTCAGAAACCAGGAAGGAAAATGATGCATTGGCCTTTATTCCAAAATAAAACAGCTGAAGGGGGCTGTAAACTCGGGCACAACCCTCCCCACCATCAAAAGACACCTTCAAAGAGCAGTGTAAGTTTCAAAAATTCAAGGTAAATGTATTAGCAAATATGTATATATCACCATATAAGCTCAGAGTTCAAAGGACATTTATTATCAATGTATGTATACTTTATACAGCCTTGAGATTTGTCTCCCAAAAGGCAGCCACAAAACAAAGAAACCCATTAAAACCGGTGAAAACAAAAGAAAACTGACAGACGCCCAATATGCAGAGGGAGAAGCCGCATCGTGCAACCAATAAAAGCAAGCAAATCGCGTCCAGAACTGAAGTTCACAGAAGTGAGTCCGCAGAATCTGAGGGTCGTACACCACCTTGAGATTCATTCTTTTGCAGGCATTCACAGGAAAATAAAAATGTACAGCAGAATCAGTGACGAACTAAGATGGACAAACAACCCCAGGACTCCTCTACCTCCTCCCCAATTTGCTGATGACACGACACTGATTGGCCTGATCTCAAATAATAATGAGGCAGCTTACAGAGAGGAAGTGACACAGTGTTGCCAAGAAAACCTCTCCCTCGGTGTCGCAAAAACAAAGGAGCTGGTTGTGGACTACAGGAGGAATGGAGACGGGCTAACCCCTATTGACATCAATGGATCTGGGGTTGAGAGGGTGAACAGCTTTAAGTTCCTTAGCATACACATCACCGAGAACCTCACATGGTCTGTACACACCAGCTGTGTGGTGAAAAAGGCACAACAGTGCCTCTTTCACCTCAGACGGTTGAAGAAGTTTGGTGTGGGCCCCCATATCCTAAGAACTTTCTACAGGGGCACGATTGAGAGCATCCTGACTGGCTGCATCACTGCCTGGTATGGGAACTGTACTTCCCTCAATCGCAGGACTCTGCTGAGAGTGGTGTGGACATGCCAGCACATCTGCAGATGTGAACTTCCCACTATTCAGGACATTTACAAAGACAGGTGTGTAAAAAGGGCCCAAAGGATCATTGGGGACCCGAGTCACCCCAACCACAAACTGTTCCAGCTGCTACCATCCGGGAAACGGTACCGCAGCATAAGAGCCAGGACCAACAGGCTCCGGGACAGCTTCTTCCACCAGGCCATCAGACTGATTAATTCGCGCTGACGCAACTGTATTTCTATGTTATATTGACTGCCCTGTTGTACATACTATTTATTATAAGTTACTATAAATTGCACATTTAGATGGAGATGTGACGTAAACATTTTTGCTCCCCACGTAAATGAAGGATGTAAGTAATGAAGTCAATTCAGTTCAATGGCAGCAGCGAGAAGAGAGCGTGACCTGGATGGTGGGGGCCCTTGATGATTGATGCTGCTTTCTCACGGCAACACTCCTTGTAGACGCGCTCAATGGTGGGGAGGGTTTTGCACGTGATGGACTGGGCTGTGTCCGCTACTTTTTGTAAGCTTTTCTATTCATGGGCGTTGGTGTTTCCATACCAGCCTATGTTGCAACCTGTCAGGACACTCCCCACTGTGCATCTATAGAATTCGGAACCAGAATCAGGTTTATTATCACCGGCATGTGATGTGAAATTTGTTAACTTAGCAGCAGCAGTTCAATGCAATACGTAATCTAGCAGAGAGAGAGAAAAAAAAGTGATAATAAAATAAAAACATAACAAATAAACAAGTAAATCAATTATGTATATTGAATAGATTTAAAAATTTGCAAAAACAGAAATATTGTACAAACTTTGTACATTTAAAAAAGTGAGGTAGTGTCCAAAGCTTCAATGTCCATTCAGGAATCGGATGGCAGAGGGGAAGAAGCTGTTCCTGAATCGCTGAGTGTGTGTCTTCAGGCTTCTGTATCTCCTCCCTGATGGTAGCAATGAGAAAAGGGCATGCCCTGGGTGCTGGGAGTCCTTAATAATGGACACTGCCTTTCTGAGACACCGCTCCCTAAAGATGTCCTGGGTACTTTGTTGGCTAGTGCCCAAGATGGAGCTGACTAGATTTACAACCTTCTGCAGCTTCTTTTGGTCCTGTGCAATAGTCCCTCCATACCAGACAGTGATGCAGCCTGTCAGAATGCTCTCCATGGTACAACTATAGAAGTTTCTGAGCATATTTGTTGACATGCCAAATCTCTTCAAACATCTAATAAAGTATAGCTGCTGTCTTGCCTTCTTTATGACTACATCAGTATGTTGGGACCAGCTTAAAATAAAAGTAAAGGCATCCGTTAGTCTTGGGAGACCATGGATCTTCGCCTGGAAAGTCTTCACTCTCCAGGGCGCAGGCCTGGGCAAGGTTGTATGGAAGACCAGTAGTTGCCCATGCTGCAAGTCTCCCCTCTCCACGACACCAATGTTGCCCAAGGGAAGGGCATTAGGACCCATACAGCTTGGCACCGGTGTCGTCGCAGAGCAATGTGTGGTTAAGTGCCTTGCTCAAGGACATAACACGCTGCCTCAGCTGGGGCTCGAACTCACGACCTTCAGATTGCTAGTCCAATGCCTTAACCACTTTGCACTTAGTTTTTCAATTAAGTACATAAGCCTTCTGGGGTCAGTATTTTATACATTTCAAGCTGATCATTCTGATCTCCAAATTTATATCTATTCTCAACCTATCTCCAATTCCACAACCACTCTATCTTACATCGTTCACTATTGCTCATCAGGTGAAATGAAAGGACGTGAAGAAGTGACACGACAGATTTTCCAACCCCCCTCCCTTTCTCTGCATTTTAATAACGATTTTTGACCCAAATTTTCCTTATTCTGACAAAGCATTTTCAGACATGCAAGCACAATAGATTCGGCAGTGGCTGGCAATCTTGAGCAATGCACACAAAATGCTGGAGGAACTCAGCAGATCAGGCAGCATAGATCCTCACAGGTCTTGACACCCAGGGACAGTTTGTCAAAGTTTTCAATGACATACTGAATCTGAGCAACTTCTAGGAAAGTAGAGGCGCTCTTGTGCCTTCTTTGTGATGGGAAGAAAAAGGGACAGAGATGACAGTCGCTGGATGCTGGAGGGACTCACACTGGTGCATTGTCTTGTCTCTCCTTGTCTAAGCTTGCATAAAAGGTGTTGAGCACACCTGGAAGTGAAACATCACAGCCATTCATCATTTTAGTTTTGCTTTGTGTGAAGTAATGGCCTGCAGACCCTGCTAGATCTGTCATGTCAACTTTGTGATGGCACTAGACCAGAAGATGTAGGAGCAGAAATCAGCCATTTGGCCCATCGAGTCTGCTCCAACATTTCATCATGGCCGATCCATTTTCCTCCTCAGCCCCAATCTCCTGTCTTCTCCCCATATCTCTTCATGCTCCGACTAATCAAGAATCTGTCATCCTCTGCCTCAAATATACCCAATGACTTGACTTCCACAGCCATATGCGGCAATGAATTCTACAGACTCACCATCCTTCGGCTAAAGAAATTCTTCCTCATCTCTGTTCTAAATGGAGATACCTCTATTCTGAGGCTGTCTCCTCTGGTCCTAGACTCCCCGAGCATAGGGAACGCCCTCTCCACATCCACTCTATCAAGACCCTTCGACATTCGATAGGTTTCAATGAGATTCCACACCCCCTCATTTTTCTGAATTCCAGTGAGTGCAGGCCCGGAGATCAAACACTCCTCACATGATAAGCTTTTCAATCCCACGACCACTTTCGCGAACCTCCTTTGAGCCCTCTGTAATGTCAACACATCCTTCCTTAGACACGAGGCCCAAACCTGCTCTCAATACTCCAAGAGCGGCCTCAGCAGAGCCTTATAAAGCCTCAGCATTACATCCTTGCTTCTATATTCTAATTCTTTCAAAATGAATGCTAGCATTCCATTTGCCTTCCTTACCACCGACTCAACCTGCAAGTTCACCTTTGCTCCTCAGATTTTCGAATCTTCTCTGCATTTGGAAAAATAAAGAGAGTGTGTCATCAATGTACACGGAGCCGCTGTGGGAGAGCGAGACTGATGTTGTGGAACGAAGGGACAGACAGGATTGAATAGTCTGCCTCTGGGTGAGGAACTACCCGTGTACAACAACGGCCGATTCACTCCTCAGAGCCGGTGACTGGATACGAGCCAAGAGTACTCATCTAGACAGTCAAGTAGGGAACAGCGACAAGGAACCTCACACCACCAATCAGAATCTCTCTGCTTCCATCCTTACCACTAGGGAAGCCAAACTCCACCAAAGCCACGTACAAAAGGCACAGACATTGGGCTTAGCTGTTGCGTATGCCACCAATGGCCCAATTACCATAAGACCATATGACAAAGGAGCAGAAGTAGGCCATTCGGCCCATCGAGTCTGCCCCGCCATTACTGTGCTTTTAATATCCTGGTTGAGCTCCCCGGCACGCTTGCTCATCCGACAACCCCTCTCTTCCTCACGGAATTAGCACCCAACTCGGCTCCCGAGTTACGGAATTCATTGTCCGTCCCACGGGTTACATTGCAAACCTGGGCAGGAAGCTCAGGTAGATCTTCAACAAGAGGAATGCCCCTGGTAAGCATTAGGTCAACCTAAACCCTTCCCGTTTCCTGCAGGAATTTGCAAAGCCAAGAATGGCATCCACTGGAAACAATCCAGACTGACCAAACCCAATTCTTGTCCCTCATTAGCGGGCTAGGTTCCTGAAGAAGAGTTCTCAGCCGGCCTGAAACGTCAACTGTTTACTCTTTTCCATAGAGGGTACCTGACCTGCTGAGATCTCCCAGCGCTTTGTGTGTGCATCTGCAGACTTCCTCATGTTTGTAAAATCCCTCTGTGTTCCCTCTCATTTTCCCGTATCCCTGGTGGACCCAGCCTCTTCCCTTTAACCCCCCCCCCACAAAAAAAATAAAGGAGAAATAATGCAGGGGCAGCACAGTACTCTGGCAGTTACTTACTAATTACCCACTGCCTATTACGGCACTGGTGTTTAGGGCAGCAAAGAAGGTCCTCCATTTCTGTCTGTCCATACTACACATAGATATAGAAGGATTCTTCATTGCTGTTTCCATAACAAGTCAGGGTCGTTAGCCCTAAGCTGAACCCCCAAACCTGGAGCGCTGGTGGCCTCTACCCTTTGACCTGCTTGGCATGGGTGACCCTACCAAGAGCCAAAGCACAAGGCCCTGACTCCAGCCAGCTGAGGCACGCAAGCCTCCAAACCCAACGTCAAGGTTGTGCTCCCCTTGGAGGGCCACGGGTAGCAGTTAGCACAACGCTTTACTTGGCCGGCTAGGAGATCGGGAGCTCAACTCCCGTCACTGCCTGCAGGCAGCTTCTACCGTACGCTCTCCCCATGACCGCCTGGACTTCCTCCCGATGCTCTGGTTTCCCCCCGCATTCCACAGACGTACCAGTCAGTCAGTTGCGGGCATGTTACGTTGCCGTTGGAAGCATGGTGGCATTTGTGGGCTGCCCTCAGCACACCCTTGGACTGTGTTGGTTGTCGGCGGAAACGACGCTTTTCCTAATATGCTTCAATGCCTTAATGTACATGTGACAAATAAAGCTAAACTTTAATTGGGAACATCATAATTTGGGGTAAGTGTGAAAGGGATTGACCTTCCTTCTGACATACAGCCCCATCTCAGGGAACTCTACAACCAGAGTATCAACATGTCAATAATCTTGCTGGTGAATGCTGCAGGCCAGGCAGCATCTCTAGGAAGAGGTACAGTCGACGTTTCAGGCCGAGACCCTTCGTCAGGACTAACTGAAGGAAGAGTGAGTAAGGGATTTGAAAGTTGGAGGGGGAGGGGGAGATCCAAAATGATAGGAGAAGACAGGAGGGGGAGGGATGGAGCCAAGAGCTGGACGGGTGATAGGCAAAGGGGATATGAGAGGATCATGGGACAGGAGGCCCAGGGAGAAAGAAAAGGGGGAAGGGGGAAGCCCAGAGGATGGGCAAGGGGTATAGTGAGAGGGACAGAGGGAGAAAAAGGAGAGAGAGAAAAAAAAAATGTGAGTATATAAATAAATAACGGATGGGGTACGAGGGGGAAGTGGGGCATTGGCAGAAGTCGATGTTCATGCCATCAGGTTGAAGGCTACCCAGACGGAATATAAGGTGTTGTTCCTCAGGTGTTGTTTCCCCCTCCCCCTCCAACTTTCAAATCCCTTACTCACTCTTCCTTCAGTTAGTCCTGACGAAGGGTCTCGGCCTAAAACGTCGACTGCACCTCTTCCTAGAGATGCTGCCTGGCCTGCTGTGTTCACTAGCAACTTTTATGTGTGTTGCTTGAATTTCCAGCATCTGCAGAATTCCTGTTGTTTGCGATGTCAATAATCTTGACTCACTGAACCCACAGTTGCCTCACAAACCCTTAGCAGCTGATTAGCTCACTCTTAAGCTTCATGGCAGAGGAAGCCCTTCGGCCCATCAACTTCATCCTAGCCACCAAGGAAGCAATCCCATCCATCCCATTCCTCCCACTCCTTTACCCCAGATTTTTATTCTCTCTCACTGTCAGTTTCAAGTTAATTATATCCATCCAATTTATATTAATTGGAGTTAATTCAATACTGTTAGTGGAAGACAGGATGGGTAAAAGCTGTAGAGGCTTGTAGATTTAGCTAGCTTCATCACAGGCACTAACCTCCCCACCATTGAGGACATCTTCAGAAACGATGCCTTGAGAAAGCAGCGCCTATGATTAAGGAACTTCACCACCGAGGATATAAGACCATAAGATTTTGGAGCAGAATTAAGCAATTCAGCATATCAAGTCCGCTCCACCATTTCATCATGGATCGATCCAATTTCCCACTCAGCCCCAAACTCCTGCCTTCTATCCAGTCTTTGAGACTGGGTTGGATAGATTTTTGCGTAGTAGGGGAATTAAGGGTTATGGGAAAAGGCAGTTAGGTGGAGATGAGTCCACGGCCAGATCAGCCGTGATCTTATTGAACAGCGGAGCAGGCTGCTGGACAGGCCAGTTGGCCGACTCCTGCTCTTGTTTCTTACGTTCTTGTGTTCTCCTCGTATCCCTTCACGCCCTGACCAATCAAGAAGCTACCAACCTCTGCTTTAAACACACCCAATGACCTGGCCTCCACAGCCGCATCGGGCAATGAATTCCACAGATTCACCACCCTCTGACTAAAAAAATTCCTTCTCACCTCCGTCCTAAAAGGACGTCCCTCTATTCTGAGGTCATGTCCTCTGGTCCTTGATTCCTCCACCAAAGGAAACATCCTCTCCACATCCACTCTACCTAGGCCCTTTGGCATTCCACAAGACCATAAGATATAGGAGCAGAATTAGGCTATTTGGCCCATCAAGTCTTTGCACTTTCATCATATTGATCCAGTTCCCTCTCAGCCCCAATCTCCTGCCATCTCCCTGTGTCCCTTCATGCCCTGACTAATCTAGAATGTATCAACCTCTGCTTTAAACATACCCAAGTATATGGCCCCCACAGCTTCACCACTCTCCAGCTAAAGAAATTCCCCCTCATTTCCATCCTAAAAGGACAACCCTCTATTTTGAGGCTGTGTCCTCTGGTCTTAGACACTCCTACCATAGGAAACATCCTCCCCACATCCACATTATCAACATTTAATAGGTTTCAATGAGGTCACCCTTCATTCCTCTGAATGCCAGTGAACACAGGCCCAGAGCCATCAGACGCTTTGCATGTGACAAGCCTTTCAATCGCAGAATCATTTTTATGAAACTCCTTTAAACCATCCCCAATATCAGCATATCCTTTCTTCGATAAGGGGCACAAAACTGCTCACAATACTCCAAGTAAGGCTCAGCATTATGTCCTTGCTTTTATATTCTCGTCCTCTCAAATGAATGCAAACACTGCATTTGCCTTCCTCAGCACTAACTAAACCTGGAAATTAACAATAGACACTAAGTGCAGGAGCAGACCTTTAGGGAATCCTGTACAAGGACTCCCAAGTCTCTTTGCACCTCAGATTTTTGAATTTTCTCTCAATTTAGAAAACAGTTGGCCCTTTTATTTCTTTAGGCAACACACTTCCGACACTATATTCCATCTGCCACTTTTTTGCCCATTTTTCTAATCTGTCTAAGTCCCTCAGTAGTCTTTCTACTTCCTCAAAATTACCTGATCCTCCACCTATTTTCATATCATCTGCAAACTTGGCTACAACGCCATCAATTCAGTCATCCAAATCATTGACATATAACGTAAAAGGAATCAGTCCCAGCAGGGACCTCTGTGGAGCACCGCTAGTTACCGGCAACAAGGTAGAAAATGTTCCCTTTATTGTCACTCTTTGCCTCCTGCCAATCAGCCAATGCTTTGCCAATGCGAGTATCTTTACTGTAATACCATGGGCTCTTCACCTATTATACACTGCCCCGCGTGCGGCGCCTTGTCAAAGGCATTCTGAAAATCCAAGTACACAAAATCCACTGATTCTCCTTTCTTTCTTTATCCTGCTTGTTATTTCTTCAGACAAAATCTCCCCTTGAGGAAACCATGCAGGCGACAGCCTATTTTATCATGTGCCTCCCAGTCCCCCTAAACCACATCCCTAACAGTCGACTCCAACATCTCCCCAACCACCGAGTTCAGGGTAACTGGTCTATAGTTGCCTTTCTTCTGCATCTCTCCCTTCCTGAAGAGTGGAGAGACATTTGCAATTTTCCAGTCTTCCAAAATTAACAAGGCATTTTTTTCATACAGACCAGCCACTCACTGGATGTTTTGTTTAATCACTGTTGTTAACGCATGGTTATTAGGTTACTGTCAAAACTGGATACGGATCACAGCTCTATCTTCCCCCTACGCTGGTAGAGTTTGATGGTACAATGTAGATGGCTCTTTACTCTGATGGGACAATGCAGCTTTGGTACCAACATTCCCAGATCTGCGACTGCATGGGTCAGGGACTGGATGAAGCTCCCTATACCGAACTATCTCTCTCCATGTTTCTGTGGGAGAAAGCTAACCCCTTATACATTTAGTGGTCACCTTTAGGTAGACCTGCTAATTAATGCAAATATCTAATCAGCCAATCATGTGGCACCAACTTACCCAGAATCAGGTTTAATGTCACCTGCATGTGTCATGAAATTTGTTGTCTTTGTGGCAGCAGTACAATACAAGACATAAGAATCGAGGGAAAACATAAATTCCAGTAAAAAAAATATTTAATTTAACTATTTTATATATATACATAAGTAGTGCAAAAATAATAGGCATTAGTCTTGTGAGACCATGGATTTGCACCTTGGAAGGTGCAGGCCTGGGCAAGGTTGTATGGAAGACCGGCAGTTGCCCATGCTGCAGGTCTCCCCTCTCCATGCCACCGATGTTGTGCAAGGGAAGGGCATTAGGACCCATACAGCTTGGCACCGGTGTCGTCACAGAGCAATGTGTGGTTTGCTCAAGGACACAACACGCTGCCTCAGCTGGGGCTCGAACCAGCGACCTTCAGATCACTAGACTGACGCCTTAACCACTTGGCCACACGCCAACACAAAAATAGAAATAAAAATGAGTGGAGAAGCAGCAACACACAAAAAACGCGGGAGGAACTCAACAGGCCAGGCAGCAGCTATGGAAAAAAGTAGAGTCAACATCTTGGGCCGAAACCCTTCGGCAGGACTGGAGAAAAAAAGCTGAGGAGTAGATTTAAAAGGGCGGGGTGGGGAGGGGAGAGAGAAACACCAGGTGAAAGGTGAAACCGGGAGGGAGAAGGATGAAGGAAAGAGCTGGGAAGTTGATTGGTGAAAGGGATACAGGGCTGGAGAAGAGGGAGTCCGATAGGAGAGGACAGAAGGCCATGGAAGAAAGAAAAGGGGAGGAGGGGCACCAGAGGGAGGCGATGGCAGGCAAGGAGATGAGGTGGATGGGAAATGGTGAAGGGGGTGGGGAGGGCAGTGTTCTGAAGGAGGTGGCTGAAGAGATCGTGGAGGCATTAGTTATGGTTTTTCAAGAATCGCTAGATTCTGGAAAGGTTCCCAAGAATGGAAAATTGCGAATGTCACTCCACTCTTCAAGAAGGGAGAGAGGCAGAAGAAAGGAAACTACAGGCCAGTTAGTCTGACCTCAGTGGTTGGGAAGATGTTGGAGTCAATTATTAAGGATGAGGTCTCAGGGTACTTGGAGGCACATGATAAAATAGGTGGTTTCCTCAAAGACAAAACCTTGCCTGACAAACCTGTTGGAATTCTTTGAAGAAATAATAAGTGGGATAGACAAAGGAGAATTGGTTGATGTTGTGTATTTGGATTTTCAGAAGGCCTTCGACAAGGTGCCACACGTGAAGCTGTTTAGCAAGCTACGAGCCCATGGGATTACAGGGAAGATTCTAGCATGGATAAAGCAGTAGTTGGTTGGCAGGAGGCAAAGAGTGGGAATAAAGGGAGCCTTTTCTGGCAGGCTGCTGGTGACTAGTGATGTTTCATACGGGTCTGTGTTGGAATTGGTTCTTTTTACGTTATATGTCAATGATTGGATGATGGAATTGATGGTTTTGTTGCAAAGTTTGCAAATGATATGAAGATAGGAGGAGGGGCAGATTGCTTTGAGGAAGTAAAGAGGCTGCAGAAAGACTTGGACAGATTAGGAGAATGGGCAAAGAAGTGGCAGATGGAATACGGTGTTGGGTGGTGTATGGTCATGCACTTTGGTAGAAGAAATAAAAAGGTTGACTGTTTTCTAAATGAAGAGAAAGTACAAAAATCTGAGGTGCAGAGAGACTTGGGAGTCCTTGTGCAGGATTCCCTGAAGGTTAATTTGCAGGTTGAGTCTGTGGTGAGGAAGGCAGATGCAAAGTTAGCATTCATTTCAAGAGGACTAGAATATAAAAGCAAGGATATAATGTTGAGACCGTATAAAGCACTGGTGAGGCCTCACTTGGAGTATTGAGAGCAATTTTGGGCCCCTTATCTTAGAAAGGATGTGCTGAAACTGGAAAGAGTTCAAAGGAGGTTCACAAAAATGATTCCAGGATTGAATAGCTTGTCATATGAAGAGTGTTTAATGGCTCTGGGCCTGAATTCACTAGAATTCAGAAGAATGAGGGATGACCTCATTGAAACCTATTGAATAGCGAAAGGCCTTGATAGAGTGAACGTGGAGAGGATGTTTCCTGTGGTGGGAGAATCTGAGACCAGAGGACAAACCCTCAGAATAGTCATAGTCATACTTTATTGATCCCTGGGGAAATTGGTTTTTGTTACAGTTGCACCATAAATAATAAATAGTAATAAAACCATAAATAGTTAAATAATAATATGTAAATTATGCCAGGAAATAAGTCCAGGACCAGCCTATTGGCTCAGGGTGTCTGACCCTCCAAGGGAGGAGTTGTAAAGTTTGATGGCCACAGGCAGGAATGACTTCCTATGACGCTCTGTGCTGCATCTCGGTGGAATGAGTCTCTGGCTGAATGTACTCCTGTGCCCACCCAGTACATTATGTAGTGGATGGGAGACATTGTCCAAGATGGCATGCAACTTGGACAGCATCCTCTTTTCAGACACCACCGTCAGAGAGTCCAGTTCCATCCCCACAACATCACTGGCCTTACGAATGAGTTTGTTGATTCTGTTGGTGTCTGCCACCCTCAGCCTGCTGCCCCAGCACACAACAGCAAACATGATCGCACTGGCCACCACAGACTCGTAGAACATCCTCAGCATCGTCTGACAGATGTTAAAGATGAGAGAGGTCAGAGGAGAATGGCCAGATTGGTTCAAGCTGACAGTAACTCAAATAACCACGAGCTACAACAGTGAGAAGAGCATCTCCGAATGCACGACGTGTTGAACCTTGAAGCAGGTAGGCTACAGCAGCAGGCAGCCAGGAACTGATTCCACTTCTGTACCTAATAAAGTGGCCACTGGGTACATATCATCATCCTCATTATTCTGTATCCGAAATTGTTCATTTTGGAAGGAAATCTAATTTGCACGTGAGTCAATCAATGCTAAATGGTTCCAGCACATCTCCAAGGACCTCACTCATGAACTGATCGTTCCTGCTCTGAAATATCATTCCTTCAGAAAGCCTGGGCTTTCCCCCTCTACAGAACACCCATATCTGTGGAATTCTTCCGCTTCCGACATAGTCCAACCGATTTCAGGTATTCAGGGGACACGGCGCAGGTGCGGGAGTCCGGTGCTGAGGCAAAAAAATAAATAAATCAGCCTCGAGTGGCTGTACAGGCACGAAGCGGCCGAATGGCTGACAACAGCAGGAACACAGGCCCGTCGGCCCAACTCAACCACGCCAAACGAGCCCCCAAGTACCGCGGGGCGGCATGGGAGCGTCGTGGTTAGCACAACGGTTTGCAGTACAGTTCAATTCCCGCCGCTGTCCGTAAGGAGTTTGTACGTTCTCCCCGCGACTGCATGGGTTTCCTCCGGGTGCTCGGGTTTCCTCCCACAGTCCAAAAACTTCCCGGTTTGCCGGTTAATTGCCAATTGTAAATTGTCTCATGATTAGGCTGGCATTAAACTTGGGGGAATCGGTGGGTGGCGTTGTTTGAAGGACAGGAAATGCCTACTCCACGCTGTATCTCAATAAATATATAAGTAAATTTCCCTCTAACGATATTGGTCCACGGTATTAAAAAGAGATTGGGAGTCCCTGCTCTAAATCTTTCCTGTCTATTAAACTGTCCAAATGCCTTTCAAATATTGTAACTGCACCCGCCTCCACCACTTCCTCTGGCAGCCCATTCCACATCCTCACCGCCCTCGGTATAAAAGTTGTCCCTCGGGCCACTTCCCCCTCTCGCTCCCCCCCCCCACCTCACCAAAAACCTCTGCCTTCCAGTTTTGAGCTTGGCTATGCCGGGGAAAGGATGTTGGCCCTACACCAATGATGTTATAAATCCCTTAATGGTCTAGTTTGTACATTTTCCTTCCTGATTTAGGAGCAAATTCTTCCCCTCCACCATCAGATTTCCAAACAGACCTTCAGCCCACGAACACTACCTCAGTAATTTTGCTCCTTGTTTGCATTTTTTTTTTAAACAAATTTCTTACTACAATTTTTTATGTAATAGTGTAATCCTGCAAAATAATAAATTTCAAGACATACATCAGCGATAATAATCCTCGATTCTAATTTCTGATCTTGAAGCTGTTCAGTAAACAGAAAAGTGCCAGTCCCAATCTCTCCCTTCCTCTCGCCGGCGGGAATTCGGCCAAGCCACCAAATTCTAACCCAATCCCCCTCGGACTGACTTTCACCCTTCGGGATAACTTTGGGAGCTGCAATCTCCTTGCTGAACTGCAATGCTCAGAAATGCACACAGCGTTCAAAGAGCCAGCGCGGCCAATGAATTATAATTCTGGAAGGATTACCTCACTATTTTTGGCTCAGTGTTCACCTTCAGAAACATCCCAAAATCTGATCCACTTTATTCACTGCCCGTCGAGTTTTGAAGCAACAGTTTCGATTTATCGCCAGTCAACGTGCCTGCACCTTACAGATGTATTGCATTTAAATAAAATCTCCGCTGGCCAAATCATTTACCTTAGCTCGTGCAGGCTACTTATAGAAAAATAAACCACTGCAGTACAGTTCAGGCCATTCGGCCCACAATGTTGTGCCGACCTTTTTACCGACTCTAAGATCAATCCCTCCTACACAGCCCTCTGTTTCTCTATCATCCACACGCCCCATAGCAGATTTCATAGTCATAGGAAAGTGCGGCAAAGAAGCATTGAGATTTGGCTACTTACAGACAGCCACAGAGCAAGAAACCCAAAAGAACCAAAATAATAATAAAAAGACCAACACCCAATGCTCAGAGAAAGTGAAGAAAAAAAATCATGTAAAAAATAAGAGGCAATCAGCAGCATTCCAAACCAAATTGAGACCACACCGAAACCATTTAAATTGCCTACTCTCATCGATCTGCTCCGGGACTACAACCCTCCATATCCATATCAGCCATGTACCTATCCAAACTTCTCTTAAATGTTGAAATTGAGCTCACGTGCACCACTTGCACTGGCAGCTCGTCCCACACTCCCACCACCCTCTGAGTGAAGAAGCTTCCCCTCATGTGTCCCTTAACTTTTTCACCTTTCACCCTTAACCCATGACTTCTGGTTGTGGTCCCACCCAACCTCAGCGGGAAAAGCCGTGGGCGTCTCGGTACCCCTCGCTGCAAGAAACCACGCAGAGTGCAACAGTGGGAACGCAGTGGCAAATTAGCACTCGGCAGGAGACGCGGAATGCCAACGTGGTGATACACTTCGATTCCCGCCGCGGTCTGCAAGGAGTTTGCTCGTTCGCCCTGCAATCGTGTGGGATCAATGGTCCAATTTAACATCAGAGAATGTAGACAGTAGACAACCTGAAATTCTTACTCTCCACAGACATCCACGAAACAGAGAGAAATAACCCCAATCAATGAATGAATGACAGAAAAAAATTATAGCCCCACTCACAAGCAGCAGCAAAAATATCAGCCCCCCCCCCACACACAAGCCCACAGAGACCGTGATCTAGAGCTCATCAAAAACTACTGTCCATCCCAACACTTCCACATCTCAGACGGGCTCTCTCTCGAGGGAGAGAGAGATCGCTCCTGCCACAACAAGAGGCAGGCCAACAGCTCGCTGTTTCGATGTTACAGTCTGCTGCGCCGCTTTTCCGAGTTCGCTCCCCGACCCGAGAACCAGCAACAGAGTCTCTCTCACCTCCCGGTTTCCTCCCGCATTCCAAAGACGCACAGGTCAGGGTTAGCGAGTTGCGGACACGCTACGTCGGCACCGGGAGTGCGGCGACCCTTGCCGGTTGCCCCCAGCGCAACGCGCGGAACGTGCTGGTCACTGACGCAGTCAACGCGTCTCACCACGTGTTTCGGTGTACCGTTGACATTTAAAGGTAATAACAGAAAAATAAAATAACTCTCAGCCCAAAACATCGACTCTTCATGCCTTTCCATAGGGTAGTGCCTATGGAATGGGGCTGAGGAGGGGGGGTGGCTACTACACAGGATTGAAGTAAGCTGCAGAAAGTTGTGAACTAAGTCAGCTCCATCATGGGCACCACCCTCCCCAGCATCCGGGATATCTTCGAGGAGCGATGCCTCAAAAAGGTGGTGTCCATCATTTAGGACCCCCATCACCCAGGACATGCCCTCTTCTCATTGCTACCGTCAGGAAGGAGGTACAGAAGCCTGAAGACACACACTCAATGATTCAGGAACAGCTTCTTCCCCTCTGCCATCCGATTCCTAAATGGACATTGAACTCACGAACACTACCTCACTACTTTTTTTGCACTGCTTATTTAATATAACTATTTTACACACACACACACAGTTTTTAGTATTGCGAATTGCAATGTACTGTTGTTGCAGCAAAAACAACAAATTTCATAACATATGCGGGTGATATCAAACCCGATTCCGGGTCTGACCTGCTGAACTCCTCCAGAATTTTTGTTCGTGTTAATCTAGATTTCCAGCATCTGCAGAATCTCTTGGTATTTAAAGTAAGTCATGACTTGGGTTTCAGTGATGCTTGCCCAGAATTCCAGGGAAAGGGTGGATGGTGGGGGGAAGAAAGCAGGAATATTACATGCGGATGTGCACTTAATGATGCTGAGGAGGCCAGTGCTGGCTGAGTTTACAACGTTCTGCAGCTTTTTCCCCCCATCCTGTGCAGTGGCCCCTCCATACCAGATGGTGATGCAACTAGTTAGAATGCTCTCCATGGTGCACCTGTAGAAACTTGAGAGTCTTTGGTGACATACAAAGTCTCCTCAAACGCCGAATGAGCTGTAGGTGCTGTCGTGCCTTCTTTGTAACTGCATCAATGTGTTGGGCCCAGGACAGATCTTCGGAGACGTTGCCATCCAGGAACCTGAAACTACTCGCCATTTCCACTGCTGGTCCCTCGACAAGGACTGGTATGTGCTCCCTCACCTTCTCCTTCCTGGACGCCACAATCCTCGGTCTTCCTGACGTTGAGCGCAAGGGCTGTTGCTGCGACACCACTCAACCAGCTGATCCGCCTTGTCAGCAGCTGGACTTCTGCCCGCAATGGTTGTGCTGTCAGCGAACGTTTAGGTGGTGTTTGAGCCGCCCCTCGTCGCACCGTCGTGGTTGGAGAGAGAGTAGAGCGGTGGGCTGAGCACACGTCCCCGAGGTGTGCCCGTGCTGACGGTCAGAGAGGAGGAGATGTTACTTCCCATCTGCACCGACCTCCCGGTGAGGCAGAGGGAGGTACAGAGGCCCAGGTTTTGGAGCTTGTTGGTTAGAACTGAGGGTATAACTGTGTTGAGTGCTGAGCTGTAATCAATAAACAGCAGTCTGATGCGGATATTGCTGTTGTCCAGATGACACAAGGCCGAGTGGAGAGCCAGTGAGATTGCATCCTCCGTAGACCTATTGTGGCAGTAGGCAAATTGCAGTGGGTCCAGGTCCTTGCTTAGGCAGGAGTTGATTCTGGTCGTGACCAACCTCTCAAAGCACTTCATCACAGTAGGTGTGAGTGTAACTGGGCGTTAGTCATCGAGACAGCTCACCCTGCTCCTCTTGGGCACTGGTCACCCTTTTGAAGCAGTGGGAACCTCCGACTGCAGGAGTGAGAGATCGAAGATGTCCTTGAACACTCCTGCCAGTTGGGTGGCACAGGTTTTCAGAGCCCTGCCAGGCACACCATCAGGGCCTGACGTCTCGTGAGGTTCTCCCTCTTGAAAGATGTTCTGATGTCCGCCTCCAAGACAGAGATGACAGGGTCACCAGATTCTGCAGGGATACACACAGGTGTAGAGTTATTCTCCCTTTGAAATCGAGCATAAAAGGTGTTGAGCTCATCTGGGGGTGAATCATCACAGCCATTCATGATGTTAGGTTTTGTTTCGTAGGAAGTAATGACCTGCAAACCCTGCTTGAGCTGATGTACATCCAATTCCATCTGTAACCTCAAACAGAATTTTTTTTTTTGCTCTGAAAACAGTCCTCGGTAGGTCATACTGGGACTTCTTATTTAGTTCTGGTTCACTGGTCTTAAATGCCACAGATCTAGCCCTCAGTTCCACAAATCTCCTGGTTCATCCATGTGTCAGGATCAGGGAGGTCTTAGATCTGGTCCAGGGTTCTTCCATGTGTCAGGATCAGGGAGGTCTTAGATCTGGTCCAGGGCATTCTCAACGATGAGTGTAGGCAGCCAGAAGGCTTGGTACCTATTGGCACCAATGACATAGGTAGACAAGGTGCAGAGGTCCTGAAGAGAGATTTTAGGGAGCCAGGCTTGTTGTTGTTCAGTCGTCTAGTTGAGTCCAACTCTTCATGACCTCATGGACCACAGGGTCTTCATGGCAAGATACGGAAGCAGATCGCCAGGCCACTGCTGCCGCCCAGGTTGGGACCCGGCTGGGTTTTGAACTCAGGACCTTCTGCCTCGAAGTCCAGTGCTGATGCCACTACACCACCAGCCGGCCCAGGGAGCCAGGTAGAAAGCTGAAAAGTAGCACCCCCAGGGTAGTAATCTCCGGATTGTGGTCCTTGCCACGCACCACCGAGTGCAAGAATAGGATGATTTGGCAGGTGAATATGTGGCTGAGGAACCGGTGCAGGGGACAGGGGTTCAGATCTACGGGTCATTGGGATCCCATCTGGGGAAGGTACGACCAGTACTAAAGGGATGGGTTACACCTGAACCCAAGGGGGTCCAATATCCTTGCTAGAGCTGTTCAGGAGGGTTTAAACTACGTTGGCAGGGGGATGGGAACCAGAGTCATAGGGCGGAGGGTTGGGTAGTTAGTTTACAAACAGAGGCAGCATGTAGTGACACACATAAAAGTTGCTGGTGAACGCAGCAGGCCAGGCAGCATCTCTAGGAAGAGGTACAGTCGACGTTTCGGGCCGAGACCTTTCGTCAGGACTAGTGAGACTCCTGGGAAGGAGAGACTGAGGATGGGGCAAAATTGCAGTCAACAGGACAAGTTGCAATGCAAAAGGCTCACAAAATCGAAAAGGGTGAATACAGAATTGAAGGTGTTATATCTGTACGCGTGCAGTACACGGAATGAGGTAGTGCAGTTACAGACTGGCATGTATACCTAATGGTTATGATGGTAGTGTGCTGGAATTGAAGGAAGGAGAAGATCAACTAGAATTGGACAGTTAGAGGTCAAGGTCAAAGCCAGGCAAGCATAGGCTGTGTCTGCTATAGGGTGCTGAGCCCATCCCGGGCTAGTGGGATTTTCTTCAGTTCCTGGCCCTGGTCACCAGCCAAAGCACCCTGGTGGATCTTACGGACAGGATAAGAACATAAGAGCAGGAGCAGGCCATCCGGCCCATCGAGCCTGCCCCGTCATTCAATAAGATCATGGCTGATCTGTCCGTAAACTCAGCTCCATCTACCTGCCTTTTCCCCATAACCCTTAATTCCCTTACTATCTAAAAACCTATCCAACTGTTTCTTAAATATATTTAGTGAGGAAGCCTCAACTGCTTCCCTGGGCAGAGAATTCCAGATTCACCACTCTCTGGGAAAAATAATTTCTCCTCATCTCTGTCCTAAATCTTCTCCCCGATGCCCAAAAAATCCCCAAACCCAATACATCTAATGAAGATTCCGTTACCAAGGCTTAACACCCAAATGTCTATCATACAGACTAAGCTCATTGCAGGTCTTTGAAAGAGTCTACCCACGCTTTCCTCTACAGATTCCCTTTGACATAGCTATGTCATGGAAGAGTCCATCACTATCTTCCAGAACAGACAACTTCCTAGGGCTACGGGCGCAGACGCCTGGAGCTCGTCGGCCGAGGTTGGCAGCTCGTCTCGGAGAAGGAGGTTTCTGATCTCCAACCTCCGCTGCCTGGCAGCTGTACCCACTCATGGGGAAGGCTTCAGGGGCAAATCCCAAGGAAAAATCCGGAGCTGGAGTCCCTAAAGCAGTCCTACGTTGAGTTCAATGCTGACTACCAATACCCGTGACGCTGCCAGTGCCAAATTGTATCTGTCTCTGCTGTTCCTTTGGGTTCATCAGCTATGTGGGGGGGGGGGTGGGGAGCTTGCTCTCCATATCGTACTACCCGGGCTTGCGTATCTAGACACCTAGGACACAACATCCATGGTTGACCCTGACCAACGGAGACCTCAGGATGCAGGGTGAATAGTAACTCTCTGCAGGAACTTGAATAGACACTCCAAAGGGGGAGCTTTTGCAGGGGAGGTAGACCACGCAGTTTGTATGTTTCAGGACACTATGAAGAAGTCATGGAACCTCAAGTCAGGATGGACTGCAGGATACTTGGTAGTGTGGAGGAGCAGAGGGATCTCGGGGTACATGCCCACAGATCCTTGGAAGTTGCCTCACAGGTAGATAGGGTAGTTAAGAAAGCTTATGGGGTGTTAGCTTTCATAAGTCAAGGGATAGAGTTTAAGAGTCGCGATGTAATGGTGCAGCTCTATAAAACTTTGGATAGGCCACACTTGGAGTACTGTGTCCAGTTCTGGTCACCTCACTATAGGAAGGATGTGGAAGCATTGGAAAGCGTACAGAGGAGATTTACCAGCATGCTGCCTGGTTTAGAGAGTATGCATTATGATCAGAGATTAAGGGAGCTAGGGCTTTACTCTTTGGAGAGAAGGAGGATGAGAGGAGACATGATAGAGGTGTACAAGATAATAAAGAGGAATAGATAGAGTGGATAGCCAGCGCCTCTTCCCCAGGGCACCACTGCTCAATACAAGAGGACATGGCTTTAAGGTAAGGGGTGGGAAGTTCAAGGGGGATATTAGAGGAAGGTTTTTTACTCAGAGAGTGGTTGGTGCGTGGAATGCACTGCCTGAGTCAGTGATGGAGGCAGATACACTAGTGAAGTTTAAGAGACTACTAGACAGGTATATGGAGGAATTTAAGGTGGGGGCTTATATGGGAGACAGGGTTTGAGGGTCGGCACAACATTGTGGGCAGAAGGGCCTGTACTGTGCTGTACTATTCCATGTTCTATGTGGGGCCAGTCAACCAGAAAATGGGGTCACACGACTCCACTCTCATGACACCCTTTGAGTTTTTTTTGTAAAGAAAAAAGAACACTCATTTTAAGTTAACACAAGCTCAAAAGAAGCAGCATGCAGTGTGCCCTCCTTTCATCAGACAAGGGGCTGCCTCGTGAGACCACTGTGCTGCCAGAGAGGGGAGACTGCCTTCTGATCGCTGGTGAGTTCGCTCTGCCGCTGGAGAGGGAACACCTGCCGCTATGCCCGGAGAATGTTACCCAGGGTTTCTGCATTTTGGAAATGGACTTTTTTTTTCAGTCTTACAGTTTTTGTTTAATACATTCTGGGTTTCTCACCCGATCTTTCTCAGTTTTTTTTTGTGCGTATGGGAGGGAGATTTGGGGGTCGATGTGCCTGTTCTGTTTGTGCTTGTTATTTGTGTGAGTGTGTGAGTGTGTGAGTGTGCGAGTGTGCAAGTGTGCGAGTGTGTAGGAGGGACTTGGGGTTGACGATTGTGCTGCCGGTCTTTTCTTTCCTGGTTTCGTGGCTATCTGGAGAAGAAGAATGTCAGAGTTGTATACTTTGATAATACATCAACCTTTGACATGTCAAAGAGCCAACAGGAATTGGATCATGGTCTCTTCAAACCCTTTTCACAGGTGAATCAAACCAACCAGAGTTGACAAAGTCAACGTTAACTTATTATCAAAGTACACATCGCTTATGTCACCATATACTACCTTGGGATTCATTCTCTTGCAGGCATTTACAGGGAAATAAAGGTTAATTTATGTGTGTAAGGACATGTGCAGTGTACACCTCTGAGCTTCATCTTCTCCAGATAGCAACAAAACAACCATGGATGTCATTCAAAGAAAAACATCAAACCCACCCCATCCTGGCACAGAAAAGAACAGCAACATGATCAACTCTCTTCCCCCCCCCCCCCACATACACACAAAACAATATTGCAACATGAACAAATGGCGACAAGAACATTAAACCCGAAACCCGTGCACAAAAAAAACTAACACCAAACAGCAACATGAAAGAATGGGCGAAAACACAGACTATACAAACCATAGAGAAATACAACAGAATTTATGAAATTCTATACATAAACGGACCAACAAACAACCAACCTGCAAAAGACAAACTGTGCAAATTTAAAAAAAATAAAAACAAATTAATAATAAACCAACCAGTGAACACTGCCACATGTCTTATTTCATTTGCTCTCTTTCCACTACTTGTTTAATTTGACATATATATTTCTTAGGAGTTTTTTTAATGAATTGCAATGTTCTGCTGCTACAAAACAAATTTACAATACATGCCAGCGACATTAAACCCGATTCTGATTCTCAACCCGAGCAACACACACAAAATGCTGGAGGAACTCTGCAGGCCAGGCAGCGTCTGTGGAAGAGAGAAAACAGTGGACACTTTGAGACCCTTGGTCAGGACTGGAGAAGGAAGGGGAGGGTTCAGGGTAAGAAGGTGGGAGGGGAGGGGAGGAAGGTGGGGGGGAGGGGAGGAGGGGGGAGGAAGGTGGGGGGGAGGGGAGGAAGGTGGGGGGAGGGGAGGAAGGTGGGGGGGAGGGGAGGAAGGTGGGGGGGAGGGGAGGAAGGTGGGGGGGAGGGGAGGAAGGTGGGGGGAGGGGAGGAAGGGGGGAGGAAGGTGGGGGAGGGGAGGAGGGGGGAGGAAGGTGGGGGAGGGGAGGAGGGGGGAGGTGGGGGATAGGTGAAACTGGGAGGGGGGAGGGGGTGAAATAAGGAGCTGGGAAGCTGAATAGCAGAGGCCTTGAAAGTGAATCTGTAGGTTGTGCAATCAGTTCAGAGTTGAGATGAGTGACGTTCAGGAGCCCGATGGTTCTAGGTCAGCGGTTCCCAGCCTTTTTTTTAATGCCATGGATGAATACTATTAATCAAGTTGGACCCGGGGCTCTTCCAGGGTAATAATTGTTCCTGAACCTGGTGGTGTGGGACCCAAGGCTCCTGTACCTCCTGCGATTTCTAAATGGACACTGAACCCATGAGCACTACCTCGCTACTTTTTTGGGGGGCACAGTTATGTAATTGCGCTGCTGCAAAAACAACAAACTTCATGACATGTGCCGGTGATACTTAACCCGATTCTGATTTTGAGAAGAGAGCATGACCTAGGTGTTGGGGGCCCTTGATGACGGACGTAAATATACTGAATGGCGGGGAGGGCTTTGCCTGTGAGGTACCCACCACCTTCTATCGGGATATCATCTCAACCCCATTGGCCCGGGTCAAGCAAGGACTCCCGCAGTGCCAACCCCCCAAATGCTCAGTCCCGTCAGCACCCAGCCCCTTCCACCGAGGTCCGAATTGGCCAAGACTTAGATGAAGCCACGATGACGGGCCAGCACGGGAGTCACTGCCACAACCAAGTGAGATACCCGGGGGGGGGGTGTCACTGGCCTACTGGGCTAAGCACGGTCCTAACTTTTCTGCGGGAAAGTGGGAAAACGGGAATTTCCACGCTTGCCACAACCGTCATTCAAAGTCCGGGCGTTCGTCCCATTTGCCTGGACAACCTTCTCTGTCCCCAACACTACATCAGGCACCGAGGGCACGTTCAAGCCTCCCTTAATTCGTGATCAATGTAGAAAAATCGCAGCTTTATTTCCATTGCAGTATTCCCCATCCTTCAAGGTACATCGACCAGGCATACTTTAATACTGTTAAAAAAGGGGAGGAGGGAGATCCGGTCAAATCGTCTCTACGTTCTTATAAAACGTTCCCCCCCCCCTTCCTAAGCCCTTACCAATGCAATCTTAGCAGAGCTATTAATTTAAGGTTGAAACCACAGCCAATACATTCATGGACCTCGAGCTATCTGCGCAGAAAATGCAATTTTGGAAATACAAATCAGGATTTACAATCTGTGAGAAGAAGTCGAGTGTAATATTGTTACAAGATGCGACTCAGATTACTGAGCAAAATCATTTAGACAAGAAATCTACAGATGAAAGCCGTATTATAAAAAAAAAGCATTGCGGATAAGTAACAAACCATCAGCCATCATCACTCCCTACTCCCCACCCCCCTCCCCCTTTCCAAATCCTACACATAGAATCAGGGGGAAAAAAATCACAGCGGATTTTCCCCACAAGCTCCTACCCGGTGCGAGCATGACTCTGTGATCGTGGAGGAGAAACGACACGTATCTAATCACCACCTCACTCCTCTCATTATCCGAATTTCCCGATGTCTGGCACAAGCACGTTTTAAATGCACTTTACCGAGGTCCAATCACACAATCTAACTACCATCGCTACCATTCCACCTACATAACTGTATCCAACGTGTTCTGCATCTTAATTCTCACGCATCAAAATGTATTCTCCGGTAAAAGACAATTGACGTCTTATTTCTCCAAGTATTACATATTCAGCTATAACATTTCAAAACGTGCAGTTGATACCAAGTCTCGATCGCTGAACACGTATTAGTAGATTTTTTTTAAATACACATATTATACCCACGGGATCATTCGGATGGGGTTTAATTTATATATTATGTAGGTGTCAGATTTTTTTTTTAAAAAAGGAGGATTTAAAAGAAACTGCACGCTGTAAAATGGTGCTGAGCTAATTGTCAGCAGAGTGACCGGCAGACCAACTGTTATATGCTGCGCTTACAGCCGGCGACTCCGCATCTTGTACGCATCTCTCATTGATTACAGGTCCAAACCGCGAAAAAACAAGCAATTAAATCCAAGTTGAAGTTCAACATAATTCAAATGAGAAAATGCAACCCAAGGATCGCGCAGTGTCAATTTCAAGACATTTGCTGAGTCTGAAAGCTTATTCGATCTTTCTCTCTTTTTTAAAAAAAACTGTTTATTCCGTCTTTTTTAAAAACTTATTTCCAAGTGCATTTTAAAGGGCTTATATATTTAAAACGCTTGCCACAGAGAGCGAGGTTTCTATGCCGTGTCATTTTGCAAGGACTGCCAGCTTTCCCCCTCCTGATCAATTTCGAGTTCCCTTGTCGATTAACACGCTCGGGCTAAAGGCAGCGGCTGCCTCGTTGTACCAAGAGTGCTCACCTCCTGTGTTAGTCCGCTTTGTACTGCCGGCATCGATGGGCGCTTCTAACGGTCTCTTCCTTGAGTCTGGGGGGTCGAGCTCTATATGATTTCCATTCTGTTGCATTGGGGCCATCATTTTTAAATAATTGTGGGAGAGGGAGAGAGGCAGACAGACAGAGGCAGTGAGAGTCAGATATCCCCCCGTTTTTCTTTTGGGCTCGGTTTATGCGTACTGGAGGTTTATACAAGAAAACAAATATGATTCAGGGGAGGGGAGCAGAGCCTGGGGGAGCGGTAGCACCAGGAAAAGACACAGAGCTTTGTACAGGGGGAGAAGGGGGGGATCACACAGTAGCAGTTCTCCCAGCTGAGGATGTATCAGTCACTCCGAGCCCTGGTACATTGTAGCCACTTCGTACGCTCACATTGAAACTCAACCAGCCCCCCCATGACGTCACCCGGCTCACGCCACGTGACGCGCCGCTGGTCCCGCCCACCCGCCGGATCGCCCCGCCCCCCCCTCCGAAGCCGGCCCCGGTCACGTGGCCGGGGCCAAACCAGCCTTTGCATTCCTATAGCGACGTTCACCTCCTTCCAATCAAAAAAATAAATAAATACACTTTTTGGCTGCAGCTGCAAAGCAAAGGAACGCAGACCAGCCAGTTTTATTGTCTTGGTTTTCACTGCTTGCTGTCTGCCCTTCGAAGGTTCATTTAATGAAGTATAGAAGTTCAAAGTTTAAAGTAAAATTTTATTATCAGAGGACATGCACGTCACCAGATACAACCCTGAGATTCTTTTTCTGCGAGCATCCTTAGCAAATCTATAGAACAGTTGCTGTAAGCGGGATCTGCAAAGTGTAAACATCAGGGACTGTAAACTAATTGTGCAAATGCAGATAATAAATAAATAGCAATAAATAATGAGCATGAAATAACAAGAATAAAGAGTCCCTTTGTTCAAGAATCTGATGGTTTCAACAACCTGAAACTCTTACTCTTCACAGACATCCACGAAACAAGAAACCCCATAAATGGAAGACAGAAACATCAACGCCTCGAGAAATTGAAATGTGGAGTAATTAAGAGTCAGCTGCGTTGGTGGGAGCTGGAGTCAGAAGCATTGGGTAAAAACAACAGATTTTCTTCACTAAAACAAGACAGAAACCAAGTAATTAATGATTGCTGTTACTAAGACTGACTTGTGTAAATGCTTCAGATATTTATATAGTTACTTGGATCTGAAATTTCCTGTTATTGCCAGGATTTGAACACTTGTCACAGCAGCAGCAATTTGGAACGTCAGCTGATAGGTCCAGTAAATTAACGTCTGCACAACTGCGCACGCAGCTCCCATAGACAGCTGTGTGTTAATGAGCGGGGTGTTGCCTGATAAATAGGATATCTAGGAGCCTCCCCCTGCCCAGTGGGAGGCCACACACCCACCTCCCCCAAGAAGGCAGATGGGGCTGTTCGATTACTGTTTTGCATAGAATACTGGTGCTCCGATAGTGTAGCATCCCTCCCATCCAGAAAGGCACGGGGGTGTCAGCCTACAGTTTGAGTACAGGTCTCTGGAGTGAGGCTTGAACTCACAATGTTCTGATTTCGGAGACCTATTCCTCACCACTGACACGTATTTCCTTTAGGCAATAAAATGGCTTTGGCGGACTTCTTATGTAATGCCTGGAGCGTGGTAAAACTTCTGACATGGTTTGCCTCATTATCAAAGTTCCATGTAAATTTATAATTACATTAGATTAGATTAGATTAGATCATCATTATGTGTATCATACAACCCTGAGATTCAGTTTCTTCCAGGCATTCAACATAGAACATATAATAGAAATCTACAGCACATTACAGGACCTTCGGCCCACAACGTTATGCCGACCATGTACGCTACTCCAGAACCTGCCTAGAATTTCCCTGCTGCATAGCCCTCTATATTTCTAAGCTCCATGTACCTATCTAAAAGTCTCTTAAAAGACCCTATCGTATCCGCCTCCACCACCGTCGCTGGCAGTGCATTCCATGCATTCAAAGTAGAATAAAATAGATTTATTATCAATACAGTTATTATCAAAGAAGCTACAGAAAGTTGTAAAATTAGTCAGTTCCACTATGGATACCAGCCTCTATAGTATCCAAGACATCTTCAAGGACCAACGCCTCAGAAAGGTGACGTCCATCATTAAGGACCCCCATCACCCAGGACGTGCCCTCTTCTCACTGTTACCATCAGGGAGGAGGTACAGGAGCCTGAAGACACACACTCAACGATTCAGGAACAGCTTCTTCCCCTCTGCCATCCAATTCCTAAATGGACATTGAACCCGTGAACACTACCTCACATTTTTAATATATATTATTTCTGCTTTTTGCATGATTTTTAATCTATTTAATATACATATACTTATTTATTATTATTATTTTCTTCTTCTCTATTATGTATTGCATTGTACTGCTGCTGCTAAGTTAACAAATTTCACAACACAAGCCAGAGATACTAAACCTAATTTTGATTTTGATTTTGATATATATTACCATGTACAACCCTGAGATTAATTTTCTTGTGGGAGTACTCAATAATAACCATAGCAGAATCAATGAAAGACCACACCAAGTTTAGGCATTCACCCAGAGTGCAGAAGACAACAAACTGTACAAAGACAAAAAGAAAGAAATAATAATGAATAAGTAAGCACTAAAAATTGAGAAGATGAGATGAAGAGTCCTTGAAAGTGAGTCCATGGGTTGTGGGAACAGTTCAGTGCTGGGGTGAGTGAAGTTGAGTAAAGTTATCCCCTCCTTTTTTTGCGGATGTTGGGTTCTTGATGTTTTCTAAAGTTCAAAAGTTGAAAGCTCAAAATAAAATTTATCTCATGTTATTTTTCCTGTATAATGTAACAACAAAAAGATTTGAAAAGAAAGAATAAAATTTATTATCAGAGTACTGTGCATACATATCACCACATTACCCTGAGATTCTTTTTCCTGCAGGCATACTTAGTAAATCTATAGAACAGGAACTGTAAACAGGATCAGTGGACAGCAAACCATGCAAATGCAGATATAATAAATAGCGAGAATGTGAATTAACAAGGTAAAGAGTCCTTAAAGTGAGACCACCAGAAATAGAATGAGTGTAGTTATCCTCTTTCGTTCAAGGGCCTGATGATTGAGGGGTAGCAATTGTTCTTGAACCTGCTGGTGGGAGTCCTGAGGCTCCTGTACCTTCTACCTGGTGGCAGCAGTGAGAAAAGAGCAAGGACAGGTTCCAAGGATTTTTTATTTTGTTTTGTGGCTGTCTGTGGAGAAAACGAATCTCAGGGTTGTAACTTTGATGACGAAAGTACTTTGAACTTTGAGAAGAGAGCATTACTGGATGGTGGATGCCCTCGATGATGGACGCTGCTTTCTTGTGCCAGCGCTCCTTACAGATGTGCTCAATGGTGGGGAGGGCTTTTCCTCTGATGGGCTAGGCTATATCCACTACTGTTTACAGGCTTTTCCTCTCTTGGGCATTGGCATTTTCAGTCAGGATGATCTCCATTGTGCCTCTATCGAAGTTTTTGACCTTGCACCTTCTTGTTTGCCTGCACTGCACTTTTTCTGTAACTGTAACACTCTATTCTGCACTCTGTTATTGGTTCCGGCACGTGGCCAAGTGGTTAAGGCATTCGATTAGCGATTTGAAGGTCGTGAGTTCGAGCCCCAGCCGAGGCAGCGTGTTGTGTCTTTGAGCAAGGCACCTGATCACACATTGCTCTGCGGCGACACTGGTGCCAAGCTGTATGGGTCCTAATGCCCTTCCCTTGGACAATCTTGGTGTCATGGAGAGGGGATGCTTGTAGCATGGGCAACTGCTGGTCTTCCATACAATCTTGCGCCCTGGGGAGTGAGGGCTTTCCAGGCGCAGATCCATGGTCTTGCAAGACTAACGGATGCCTTATATATTATATTGGTTCCAGAATTGAAAGGCTTGTCATCCAACGAGCAATTGATGACTTTAGCCTTTACTCACTGGAATTCAGAAAAGTTAAGGGTTAGCTCATTGATACCTATGGAATTTTCAATAGGGTGGATGTGGAGAGGATGTTTGCTGTGGTGGGGGAGCCTAAGACCAGAGGACACAGCCTCAGAATAGAGGGGCGTCCTTTTAGAATGGAGATGAGGAGGAATCTCCTTAGCCAGCGAGCAGTGATTCTTTGCCACAGGCAACTGTGGAGGCCGAGTCTTTATGTATATTTAAGACAGAGGTTGCTAGGTTCTTCATTGGTCAGGGTATGAAGGGATACGGGGAGAAGGCAGGAGATTGGGGCTGAGAGGGAAATAGATCAGGTATAGGGAGGGTAATTCAGGTGGTGGTTATATGGGAGGCAGGGTTTAAGGGTTGGCACGACATTGTGGCTGAAGGGCCTGTACTGTGCTGTACTATTCTACGTTCTATGTTCTATGATGAAATGGCAAAGCAGACTTGATGGGCCAAATGGCCTAACTCTGCTCCTATATCTTATGGTCTTATGGTTTTTTTCCCTTGCCCTGCCTTGGTGCATTGATGTGATGAAATGATTTTTATGGATGGCATGCAAAGCAAAGCGTTTTCATTGTATCTCGGCCCAAGTGAACATGATAAAGATTCAAAGTATGCATGTATACAACACTGTGATTCATTTTCTTCACAGACAGCCACGAAACAAAGAAAACCCTGGAACCCTTCTAATGAAAAGTATCAACCCCCACACGCAACAAAAAAAACAAATTGCGCAAACATCAACAAGAACATCAACGCCCCACATGCAGAAGCACAAATCGTGCAAACGTCAACAAGTACACCAACCTCCACGCGTGCAAAATAAAATCCTGCAAACGGCGAAGAAAGTACGAGCAAAGACACAGAAACCAAAACACAAAATCGAAAGCGTCCATATTCAGTTCAACTCAGTGTTCACTATCTGTGGGCCGTCCCAATTCCTAACACATAATAATGTGAACTACAGTCCCATCCACAAACTGCAGACCAGAACTTTGGTACCATTGAGGGAGAGAGAGAGACCATTCAAACATAAGGATTTTCCCTTGGGAGCAGCGAGTGAGAAGGGGAGAGAGAGAGAGACTGTTACACGCAAACACCTTCCTCCAGCAGGCGTGAAGGAGAGCCTGGTAGATGGTGCTGAACACCCACTCGCCTCGATGTTTCAATCTTCCTCAGCGCTTTAATCGGCGAGAAACAGAGTCGAACACGAACTTTCAGCTTTTTGGCCTCAATGCCTTCTGAAGTATTCTCGGAGACAGCAAAGCGCCAGATTGCTCGATTGGCCCAAAAACGCACCATTAAGCCAACAGTACCAGAACCACATTTAAGGAAAAAGAAAATGTGAAAGAAACAGTTTGATGGACCATCTGGTGAATGCCGCCCTTGGTAGCATTGTTCGCTGGTGCCATCTTCTTCTGGATTTAGTTGGAATTAGAGATTTCCAACCATCCCTGGGGTAAAGAAATTGCTCCTAATTTTAGTTCTGTTACATTTTTAAACTCCTCGGCCAATCTTTCAATCATTCTTCATAGCTCATACCCTGCAGACCTGGAATGAGTCTAGTTGTCTTTCTCTGAACTCTCCAGTGCCTTCTCATACCTCACACAATTTGGAGACCAAAATTGTACTCAAGGTGAGGCCTCACAAGGGCATTATACAGCTTAAGAAGAACATCTCTAGACTTGAATTCCACTGAGTGCATTATATAGCCCAACATTATATTGGCCTTCCTAATCGTTTCTGTGCTTTGTTTACATGCTGATAGTCTATCAGGACACCCAAATCCTTTTCATACAGGGCACTTTCCAACTCATATCCCCCACCCCCCACTGTATACTTATATCAAATATTTCTACTTCCTATATGTAATATTTTGCATTAAATTTCATCTGCCATTTATCTGCCCACGTCTGAATTTTGTTTAGATCTAACTGTATTGATTGCCTGAATGTTAACATAACGTCTCCCTAATTTTGTGTCAACTTTATTGGTTTATTTCTTATGTGATTATCAAATCATTAATGTAAATTAGAAACAGCAGTGGCCCCAAAACTGATCCCTGCAGAATCCCACTTTTAAATTCTTCGCGGCGTGAAAATGATCCTGTTACCATAACTCATTGTTTTCTGCGGAAGGGGAAGGGAGAGGGAAGGAAGCGGGAAGCACCAGAGAGTCATTCTGTAATGATCAATAAACCAATTGTTTGGAATCAAATGACCTTGCCTGGTGTCTCAGGACTGGGTGTGTCTGCACACACGCCAACCACCATTGCTGGCACCCCTTCTCTGCCACCTGTCCCACACCCTTCCCCTGGCACTCCACCCTCGCCATTCCCAACATCCTTCACTCCCGCCAGTTTTACAAACCTTCTCCCCAATATATATATGGGGTGTCAGGGAGGGGTAGCACCTCTGGTGGGGGAACATGTCGCGTCCTTTTCAGGGCGGTTACTCCACCTTTGGTCTCCACCTGGCACTCAGCTCTCACCTGTGGCTCCCCGTAGCTGTTTGCATGCGACAGCGGCCACACCCCGGGCAACGGCTTCGACAAGCCGGCTAAACCAGGTGAGGGTAGCCGACGGTTCTCAAACCCTCGGTGAGATAGGGAGTTGTTTATCCCAGCATGTGAAGACAGACTCTGGCGGACTGAGCGGATGAGACCAATGGAAGGTCCAACGTTCAAGAAGGCGTTGTGGAACGTGTAGAGCAGGACAAGACACAGAAGATGTCCTGGTCATCCACTGTGCCTAGTCCCATCTCCAGCCGTCTAGACTCTGTCTTGCCACTGGATCCAGATGGGAATTGGGAAGAGAGAGTGAGGCTGACGCTGCGCAACTCTCCCTCACTTAAATCCAAATCACGCGCTAGTCTCGACACCATCATAATGGTGTCGAGATCCTCATCGACGTCGACGATGGACGAACAACTATATATATATATATATATATATATACACACACACACATACATACATATACATATATATATATATATATATATATATATATATATATATATATACACACACACACATATATATATGTGTGTGTGTGTGTGTGTGTGTGTGTGTGTGTGTGTGTGTGCGTCTAAGACTTTTGCACAGCACCGTATGTTGGCGCTGGAATATGCAGTGGAACTCGCGGGCTGCCCCGAACACATCCCTAGGTGTGTGGGTTGTTAACACATTCAACGCATTTTCCGGTATGTTTTGATATACTGTACATGTGATAATTAAATCTGAACGTGGTCACTAAGGGCATGAATGATACTTGCCACATCAGTCCATGCTTGAAAATTGTCCAGTTCTTGTAGTCTGCAGGCAAAGACTTCTTCATTTACCGAGAAGTCGTCAATGGCATCATATGGTCCGAATCTTCTGTTCTGCTACAAAAACGGTACAATTTAGACTTGGGTTCCTTTAATACCAGAGAATGTACTCAGTATACAACCTGAAATTCTTAGTCTTCACAGACATCCATGAAACAGAAAAATAAACCCAAAGAATATTTGACAGAAACATCAGACCCCCATGATTCAATGGTTCAGTAGTTCAATTTAATATCAGAGAATGTATATAGTATGCAACCTGAAATTCTTACTCTTCACAGACATCCACAAAATAGAAAACCCAAAGAATGAATGACAAGAACTTCAGAAACCCATGGTTTGATGGTTTTAAAGGTTCAATTTAGTATGAAAGAATGTATACAGGGTACAGCCTGAAATTCTTATACTTTACAGACTGTACTCACTGTACACGCATGATTGTGCAGCCAAGTTTCCATCAAACTCAATATATAAGTTTGCTGATGACACAACAATTGTAGGCCGTATCTCGGGTAATGATGAGTTTAAGTACAGAGAGGAAATTAAAAACCTGGTGGCATGGTGCGAAGACAATAACCTATCCCTCAACATCAGCAAGACAAAGGAATTAGTTGACTTCAGAAGGAGTAGCGGACTGCACAACCCAACTTACATCGGTGGTGCGCAAGTGGAACAGGTCAGAAGCTTTAAGTTCCTCGGGGTCAATATCACAAATGACCTGACTTGGTCCAACCAAGCAGAGTTCACTGCCAAGAAGGCCCACCTGCGCCTTTACTCCCTGAGAAAACTAAAGAAATTTGGTCTGTTCCCTAAAACCCTCACTAATTTTTATAGATGCACTGTAGAAAGCATTCTTCTAGGGTGCATCACAACCTGGTATGGAAGTTGTCCTGTCCAAGACCGAAAGAAGCTGCAGAAAATCGTGAACACAGCCCAGCACATCACACAAACCAATCTTCCGTCCTTGGACTCACTTTACACCGCACGCTGTCGGAGCAGTGCTGCCAGGATAATCAAGGACACCCAGCCAACACACTTTTCGTCCCTCTTCCCTTCAGGAGAAGGCTCAGGAGCTTGAAGACTCGTACGGCCAGATTTGGGAACAGCTTCTTTCCAACTGTGATAAGACTGCTGAACGGATCCTGACCCGGATCTGGGCCGTACCCTCCAAATATCCGGACCTGCCTCTCGGTTTTTTTTTTCACTACCTTACTTTCCCTTTTCTATTTATGATTTATAATTTAAATTTTTAATATTTACCATCGATTTGTAATCCAGGGAACGTGAAGCGCAGAATCAAATATCGCTGTGATGATTGTACGTTCTAGTATCAATTGTTTGGTGACAATAAAGTATAAAGTATGCTACTTGCCACATCAGTCCATGCTTGAAAATTGTCCAGTTCTTGTAGTCTGCAGGAAAGGACTTCTTCATTTACCAAGAAGTCGTCAATGGCATCATATGGTCCGAATCTTCTGTTCTGCTACAAAGATGGTACAATCTAGATATCCATTAATATCAGAGAATGTACTCAGTATACAACCTGAAATTCTTACTCATCACAGACATCCACGAAACAGAAAAATAAACCCAAAGAATATTTGACAGAAACATCAGACCCCCATGATTCAATGGTTCAGTAGTTCAATTTAATATCAGAGAATGTATATAGTATGCAACCTGAAATTCTTACTCTTCACAGACATCCACAAAATAGAAAACCCAAAGAATGAATGACAAGAACTTCAGAAACCCATGGTTTGATGGCTTTAAAGGTTCAATTTAGTATCAAAGAATGTATACAGTGTGCAACCTGAAATTCTTATACTTCACAGACATCCACGAAACAAAAACCCCAAAGAATGAATGATAGTAAAATTAGACCCCTGAAACAACTCCTCCCCCTCCCATCGCACAAGCAGTAGCAGAAGCATTGACCCTTCCCTTCCCCCCACTCATGTCAGCAAATTCACTGACCCCCCCCCCACACACCCCCACCATGCAAGCAACAGCAAAGGCCCACAGAGAGACTTTGATCCACAGTCCATAACCCAGCACTTTGGTATCTCAGAAAGGCTCGCTCTCTCCAGCGAGGGAGAGCAAGGTCGCTCCGATAACGAGAGCGGCAAACAGCAACTCGCTGTTCCGATGTTACACTCATCCGTGTCGCTTCTCCAAGCCCCACCCCTCCATCATTTTGAGGACTGACAGGCTCTCACTCTGCATCAAAAGACCATTTGGAATGTCATCAAAGACACTCGCAACTTTCCGCAGGTGTAACAGGGAGAGCGTTCGAACTGGCTGGTATTGGGGGTGCGGATGAGGGACTGCTGTACAGGATTGAAATAAGCTGCAGAGAGTTGTAAACTCAGTCAGCTCCATCATGGGCACCAGCCTCCGTAGTATCCAGGACATCTTCAGGGAGCAGAGTTTGAGGAAGGTGGCATCCATCATTAAGGACCCCCATCACCCAGGACATGCCCTCTTCTCATTGCTACCATCAGGCGGTAGGTACAGGAGCCTGAAGGCACACACTCAGCGATTCAGGAACAGCTTCTTCCCCTCTGCAGTCAGATTTCTGAATGGACATTGAACCCGTGAATACTACCTCACTACTTTTTTATTTCTATTTTTGACCTACTTATTTAATTTAACTATGTAATAAATTAATTTACAATGTAATTTACAGTTTTTCTCTATTATTATGTATTGCATTGTGCTGCTGCCGCAAAGTTAACAAATTTCACGACGTACGCTGGTGATATTAAACCTGATCCTAATTCTGATTCCACTCCTTGGCAGACCACAGTACGTGTGCTTGCAACCCTGTGTGTCCGACAGAGTGATCAGCAGCACTGGGGCTCCACAGGGGACTGTCTTGTCTCCCTTTCTCTTCACCATTTACACCTCGGACTTCAACTACCTCACAGAGTCTTGTCATCTTCAGAAGTTTTCGGATGACTCTGCCATAGTTGGATGCATCAGCAAGGGAGATGAGGCTGAGTACAGGGCTACGGTAGGAAACTTTGGCACATGGTGTGAGCAGAACTATCTGCAGCTTAATGTGAAAAAGACTAAGGAGCTGGTGGTAGACCTGAGGAGAGCTAAGGTAGCGGTGACCCCTGTTTCCATCCAGGGCGTCAGTGTGGACATGGTGGAGGATTACAAATACCTGGGGATACAAATTGACAATAAACTGGACTGGTCAAAGAACACTGAGGCTGTCTACAAGAAGGGTAAGAGCCGTCTCTATTTCCTGAGGAGATTGAGGTCCTTTAATATCTGCCGGACGATGCTGAGGATGTTCTACGAGTCTGTGGTGGCCAGTGCGATCATGTTTGCTGTTGTGTGCTGGGGCAGCAGGCTGAGGGTGGCAGACACCAACAGAATCAACAAACTCATTCATAAGGCCAGTGATGTTGTGGGGATGGAACTGGACTCTCTGACGGTGGTGTCTGAAAAGAGGATGCTGTCCAAGTTGCATGCCATCTTGGACAATGTCTCCCATCCACTACATAATGTACTGGGTGGGCACAGGAGTACATTCAGCCAGAGACTCATTCCACCGAGATGCAACACAGAGCGTCATAGGAAGTCATTCCTGCCTGTGGCCATCAAACTTTACAACTCCTCCCTTGGAGGGTCAGACACCCTGAGCCGATAGGCTGGTCCTGGACATTTCATAATTTACTGGCATAATTTACATATTACAATTTTACTATTTATGGTTCTATTACTATTCATTATTTATGGTGCAACTGTAATGAAAACCAGTTTCCCCCGGGATCAATAAAGTATGACTATGACTATGAAAGATGTCAATCAGATTGAAAGCGTGCAGAGGAAATTTACGAGGATGTTGCTGGGGCTTGAAGACCTGAGTTGTAGAGAAAGGATGAATAGGTTAGATCATTATTGCTGGTGTGCAGGAGAATGAAGAAAGATTTGACAGGGGTATTCAAAATTATGAGGGGTATAGAATTTTCCCACAGAGGTTTATTGCGACTGCAACTTGAAGTCATGGGTTAAATGTGAAAGGTGAAAAGTTTTAGAAAAACATGAGGGGGAACTTCCTCACACTGGAACAAGCTGCCAGCGGACATGGTGGACGCCAGCCTGATTTCAGCATTTAAGAGAAATTTGGATAGGTACACGGATGAGAGGGCTGTGGAGGGCTGTGGTCCTGGCACATGTTGATATGATAGTCCAGCATGGATAAGATGGACCGAAGGGCCAGTGTCAGTGCTGTGGTGTTTTATGACTCTGTGGGGTATGGAGGGCTACGGTCCAGTTGCTGATTGATGGGACAAGGCAACATGATGGTTCAGCACAGACTCGATGGGCCGAAGGGCCTGTTTCTGCACTGTACTGTGCTATAACCCTGTTCCGTGGATGACAGGTCACTGCTTGAAGATGGCTGGACCCAGGACGCTGCCCTGAGTGGGATCTCCAAATTTGGTCTCCAAATTTGAGGAAGGACATTCTTGCTATAGAGGAAGTGCAGCGTAGGTTCACAAGGTTAATTCCCCGGGATGGCGGGACTGTCATATGTCGAAAGATTGGAGCGACTGGGCTTGTATACTCTGGAATTTAGAAGGCTGAGAGGGGATCGTATTGAAACATATAAGATTATTAAGGGATTGGACACGCTGCAGGCAGGAAGCATGTTCCCGTTGATGGGGGAGTCCAGAACCAGAGGCCACAGTTTAAGAATAAGGGGTAGATCATTTAGAATGGAGTTGAGGAAAAACTTTTTCACTCAGAGAGTAGTGGATATGTGGAATGCTCTGCCCCAGAAGGCTGTGGAGGCCAAATCTCTGGATGCTTTCAAGAAAGAGATGGATAGAGCTCTTAAAGATAGCGGAATCAAAGGTTATGGGGATAAGGCAGGAACTGGATACTGATTGTGGATGATCAGCCATAATCACAATGAATGGCGGTGCTGGCTCGAAGGGCCGAATGGCCTACTCCTGCACCTATTGTCTATTGTCTATAGAAATAATATTAAAACAGGTGAGGTAGTCTTCATGGTTTCATCCACGGCTTTTGGTTTGAGAATATACAGTAAGTTTTTGCAGGCACACACTCATCCACACGGGTTTTAATGAAGTCGGTAACAACTGCAGCATTCTCATCCAGGTTCGAAGATGAATCCCTGAATACAGTCCAGTCCACCGATTCAAAGCAGTCCTGTAGGCGCTCCTGTGCTTCCCTTGTCCGTACCTTCTTGGTCCTCACTGCTGGTGCTGCAGTCTTCAGTCTCTGCCGATACTCAGGGAGTAGAAGTACAGCCAGGTGATCGGACAAAAGCCGTGGGTGAACTGGGAGGTTCTCCGTCTGCTGAGGTCTAGATCTGTAGCATTTCAGTCTGGTGACCCAGGTCTGTACAAGAAGGGTATTAAATTACAATTATTTCGAGAGGATGTGGTTGAGATGGGTGCACGAACAGTATTTACTCTTACTCTTCACAGACATCCACAAAACAGAAAACCCAAAGAATGAATGACAAGAACTTCAGAAACCCATGGTTCGATGGTTTTAATGGTTCAATTTAGTATCAAAGAATGTATACAGTGTACAACCTGAAATTCTTATACTTCACAGACATCCACGAAACAAAAAACCCCAAAGAATGAATGATAGTAAAATTAGACCTCTGAAACAACTCCTCCCCCTCCCATCGCACAAGCAGTAGCATTGACCCTTCCCCTCTCCCCCAACTCATGTCAGCAAAGTCACCGATCCCCTCACGTGAACAGAAATTTGGTATCTAACTGACAAGTTCAGGAAGGGGGTTTCCATACTTGTAATAGGAATGAGTTACAGGCTGCAATCCATTTGAGTGTGTCAGGGATGCTCAAAGGGAGAATATTAGAATGGGGAAAAGGCAGGTCGATGGAGCTGAGTTTATGGACAGATCAGCCATGATCTTATCGAATGGCGGTGCAAGCTCGATGGGCCAGATGGCCTACTCCTGCTCCTATTTCTTATGTTCTTATTTAAAACGTACTTAGACAGGTACCTGAATAGAAAAGGTTTGGCAGAAAGTGGGCCAAACATGGGAACTGGGACTAGATTAAATCAGAATCTTGGACCAGTTGTGCCAAAGGGCCGCGTGAGACTATTAGACATTTACTTGCCTGAAGCCAAGGGATTCCAGGCATTACGATCACATCAAATGTCTAATAGACTCAAACGGCCATTTGGCACAATTGGGTCAGGATTCTGATCTAATCTAGTCCCAGTTCCCATGTTTGGCCCCCTTTCTGCCAAACCTTTTCTATCTGGTTCACGAGCACCAGGGCGTGCCCACACGCCGGTGGGCCTGCGTGCTACGTGTGCAGGGGCCGGACCTCCTCCCCGTCCCCTGTAGTTCAGCCCGAGTCCGAGGGGAGCTCAGTTTCCGTGTGTGTCGCCAGCGAGGAGGCACGACGTGAGGCTTGCTGTTGCAGGGCCGTGCACTGGCAGGGAGAGACCTACACATTCAGCTCCCCTCTTCGCGGGACTGCTAGCTGGCGGTGGAAGCTGAAAGTGAGAGCGACTACACTACACTACCGCACTGGACACGTCTCAGCGACCATCTGACACACAACTGACATCTGGAATCTACCTGACAAGTTAGGGAAGGGGTTTTTATCAACCAACACACATCAAAGTTGCTGGTGAACGCAGCAGGTCAGGCAGCATCTCTAGGAAGAGGCGCAGTCGACGTTTCAGGCTGAGACCCTTCGTCAGGACTAACTGAAGGAAGAGCTAGTAAGAGATTTGAAAGTGGGAGGGGGAGGGGGAGATCTGAAATGATAGGAGAAGACAGGAGGGGGAGGGATGGAGCCAAGAGCTGGACAGGTGATTGGCAAAAGGGATATGAGAGGATCATGGGACAGGAGGCCCAGGGAGAAAGAAAAGTGGGAAGGGGGGAAAACCCAGAGGATGGACAAGGGGTATAGTGAGAGGGATAGAGGGAGAAAAAGGAGAGGGAGAAAAAGAATATGTGTTTTATACTTGTAATAGGAATGAGTTACAGACTGCAATCCATTTGAGGGTGTCAGGAGTGCTCAAATGAAGAATATTAGATACCAGGGAGTTTGTTGGAAGCTGAAAAATGTTTATTTTTAAAATTTTATTTACATACAGCATGGAATAGGAATTTCCAGTCCTTCGAGCCACCCCGCCCAGCAATCCCTTGATTTAATCCTAGCTTAATTACGGGACAATTTACAATGACCAATTAACTACCAACCGGTACGTCTTTGGACTGTGGGAGGAAACCGGAGCACCCGGAGGAAACCCAGGCAGCCACGGAGAGAACGTACAAACTCCTTGCAGACAGCAATGGGGTTACCTATACTGATCCCGTTTACCAACACTTGGTGATGAGCCTTCCAAATGTTGATGACTCAAGTCCTCAGAAAATAGATATGTGGTGTCATGTACCCCGTGACGGGAATAAAGAACCAGCAGAGATGGAAACACTTGCTAGATATCCAGGAATGTTTGATGGCTCTGGGCCGGTACTCACTGAAGTTTGGAAGAATGAGGGGGAGATTTCAGTGAAGCCCTTTTGAAAATTATATATATATAGGCATCCGTTAGTCTCGTGAGACCATGGATTTGCACCTTGGAAGGTTTCCAGGGCGCAGACCTGGGCAAGGTTGTATGGAAGACTGGCAGTTGCCCATGCTGCAAGTCTCCACCTCTCCACAGCACCGATGTTGTCCAAGGGAAGAGCATTAGGACCCATACAGCTTGGCACCAGTGTCGTCGCAGAGCAATGTGTGGTTAAGTGCCTTGCTCAAGACCTTGGCTGCCTCAGCCAAGGCTCGAACTAGCAACCTTCAGATCGCTAGACGAATGCCTAAAGGCCTAGATAAAGTAATGGGTGGAAGGGTGGGGATACATCTCTACCTAAGGAGGTGTAAGGCGCCCCTTCCCTCCGCTAGCCCGCAGGTCACCCTTGGGCAAGGTGTAGCACCTGCTTAGCCCCTGATCAGGGTCACGTGGAGCCACAGGAACAGGTGGTGGATGGTCGTATATCACAAGTCCTGGTTATGCGACCACTGACGCCTGAAGAGTATTGATAATGGCTGGGGTCACCCTTCTTGTAAAGACACTGCCCAGAAGAAGGCAATGGCAAACCACTTCCGTAGAAAAGTTTGCCAAGAGCAATCATGGTTATGGATCAAGAAAAGAATGTGAAGAGCTTCACATTAAAGACAGATGAAAGACCAGGATCGCCCAGGTCATACTATACAGCACATGATAATGATGGTGGAGAGGACGTTTCCAACAATGGGAAAGTCAAAGACCAAAGATTCAGAACAGAGGGTCGCCCCATTACAACTGAGATATGGTAGAATTTCTTGAGCCAGAGAGTGGTGAATCTGTGGAATTCATTGCCACAAGCGGCTGTGGAGGCCAAGTCATTGGGTGTATTTAAAGCGGAGGTAAATAGGCTCTTGATTAATAAGGGTGTTGGGGTGTAGGGGTGTCCAGGGAGGGGCAGCACCTCTGGTGAAGGGGCTTGTCGTGTCCATTCCTGGGCAGCTCACTCACCTTTGGTCCCCTCCGGACACTCAGCTCCCACCTGTGGCTCCGAGTAGCCGTCTGCGTGCGACCACCGGCCACACCCCGGCCGACAGGTGAGGGTGGCCGGCCGGTGAGAGAGGGACACGCCTGTCCCAGAGCGCGAAGCCAGCTCTGGCAGCCTGGGACGGTGAGACCCGCAGTGAGATCCAGCGGCCAGGGTGACGGTACCACGGAGAGCGAAGGGCACTGGAACCGCGCCAGTGCGACGGCTTTTCCTGGTACTCTCCCCTCTCTGGGTCTCCGCCAGCAGCCCCACCGCATCTCGACGAGGGTGTGCGTTGCCCAGGTGTAGAGAGCTATGGACCAGACACGGGGGACCGCTGGAATCTGGATCAACGCCAGCGTCTGCCGGCGGAACTCGGTGGGTCGAGCTACGCAGAGCAACAGAAAAGTACAGCACAGAAACAGGCCCTTCAGCCCATCTAGTCCATGCCGTGCTACTTAAACTGCCTACTCCCGGGACCAGACCCCGATTATCCAAGTACCCATCCAAACTTCCCTTAAATGTTGAAATCAAGCTTGCGTGCTCCACCTGCGCTGGCAGCTCGTTCCTACTCGCAGGACCCTCTGAGTGAAGGAGTTTCCCCTCGTGTTCCCCTTAAACGTCTCACCGTTCACCCTTAACCCATGACCTCTGATTGTAGCATCTGCAGGGGTGTGTGGGGAGGTGGGGGTAGGTGAGGAGGGGAGGGAGGAATTATTGACATGGTGGGTTGAAGCCCTGCACCGGGACTTTCCCCTCCCCTAACAGATTCCACGCGGCGGGTTCCTCCAGCAGACTGATTATTGCAGCAAGCCCCAGTAAACGGGATGAGTGCAGATGGGGACTTGATAGCCAGCACAGAATGGACGGGCTGAAAAGCCTTATTCTGCCACCACATGGCATTTTGACTTGCATGTGCCGAGAGCAGGGAGAAGGTTAACTGTAACAGAACGAGGGTGGGGGTCTCTGGCGTGACGTCGAGTGGGTGGGGGAGAACGCGGGCATCCCCTATACTCGGGACCCCACTTCTTCGGCGGTCTGCAGACCTGACGGCAGGTCCAGAAGGGCGAGATCGGCGGCCCTCGGCGGAGACCTGGGTGTGGGGGTCGGGCGATCCGCCGCCAGCCGGCAGCGGTGACCGCCGGGCCACGATGCGGCAGATGGCACTTGCTGTGACCTTGCCGTCAGCCGCTCTGTGAAATATCTGCTGCACACAATCGGGAGATAGAGCCCCTTGGAGTAAGCCCCATTGTCATTCTAAATACGTCCCATCTGTTCAACGCAGGCAGGGGCCGAGGGGGGAGGGGGGTGGTGGGGTAGAGGAGACACACGCAAGAGGTTGGCTGAGGGGGTGGGTTAGGGGTGAGCCGATAATCGGAAAGCTTCACGCAACAATGCTTAAACCAAATGGTGCTTTCCTGCATCTCTCAGCTGAACAGCAAACTGCATGTTCGTAGCGTTGCTACAGAACTCTGTCACCCTGAAGCGCTTCGCAAGGAAATAATAGGGTAAGATTTAACCCTGGAGGAACTCAGCGGGTCGGGCAGCGTCTGTGGGAGTGGGGAAAGGAATTGCTGCTGTTTCAGCTTCAAACCTGATGTAGCCACTTTATTTAGGTACACCAGTACAAGTATCTACTCAGCCAATCACGCCGGAGCAACTCGATGCATAAAAGCATGCAGACATGGTCAAGAGGTTCAGCTGTTGTTCAGACCAAACGTCAGAATGGTCTGCTCTTTATCAAATTATGGTACTGCTTTACACTGTTGTAACTATAATTATGTAGTTCTGTAAGTTTTAGTCTTGGTTTGTCCTGTGTTTTCTAGTGATATCATTCTGGAGGAACGTTCTATCATTTTTTAAATGCATGCATTTCTAAGTGACAATAAACGAGGACTGATAATCTAATCTAATTTTATCTAATCTAAATGTGATCTAAGTGACTTTGACCGTGGAATGATTGTTGGTGCCAGACGGGGTGGTTTGAGTATCTGGAAACTGCTGATCTTCTGGGATTTTCATGCACAGTAGTCTCTAGAGTTTACAGAGAATGGCGTGCAAAAGAGAGAGAAAAAAACATCCAGTGAGCAGCAGTTCTGAAGGAGAAAACGCCTTGTTAATGAGAGAGGTCAGAGGAGAATGGTCAAACTGGTTCAAGCCAACAGGAAGGTGACAGTAACTCAAATAACCACCCGTTACAACAGTGATCTGTGCGGCGCGTGGCCGAGTGGTTAGGGCATTGGGCTCACGATCTGAAGGTCGTGGATTCGAGTCTCAGCCAAGGCAGTGTGTTGTGTCCTTGAGCAAGGCACTTAACCACACACTGCTCCAGTCCACCCAGCTGAAAATGGGTACCGGCAAATGCTGGGGGTTAACCTCGCCATAGACTGGGGGGGGGGGAGTCTCATACTCTCAGTCGCTTCACGCCACAGAAACCAGCATACGCACCGGCCTGATGGGCCACAAAGGCTCGGGACAGACTTTAACTTTGACAGCAGGGATCTGAAGAGCATTTCTGGGTGCACAGCATGTTGAAGTTTGAAGTGGCTGGGCTACAGCAACATATGCCCATGACCATACACTCAGTGGCCACATAAAGCAAACAGCAGGCTGTTCAAGTTTAATTTAGGACCAGTGTGGAGGCCAAGGAATTTTTTTTAAAAGTTCAGAAAAAGTTCTAAATAAACTTATTATCAAAGTATATGTATGTCAGGTTTTTTTATTACAGGCATTCACAGTGAAACAGAGAAATTCAATAGAATAAATTGTTACGTACCCCGTAACTGGGTTGCCAAACCAGCAGAAATGGAACATGTGTTGGAGGCTGTGATTACTAGGAACTAATAAAGTTTTATTAAAGAAATAAGTAATACAGTACACTAATCGCAAGGATATAAGTGTAACAGGTTAGCAATGATAGTATACACATATACAGAGAAATAGGGTAATAGGAATCAACCAAGCTCTATTGCAGTCTAGGGGTAAAATGATCAGTCTTAAGAGAAGCAGAGTTCAGTTCATTCTAGTGCAGTTCGAAGTACTCGCTGTTGTTGTACCATTGGAGAGAGAGAGAGAGAGAGAGTGAGAGATGCAGTTGGTTTCAGGCAAACCTTTTGATGCCTTCTGATCCCGCTGTGGTCACTGACTGTAACCCCTCCGCTCCGGATGTGATTGTTCTTCCGTGGTGAACCCGGCACCCAGGCAAGGGCGGACACACACCAGGTTCCCACCGATCGCACCTTTACACCCTGTGAGCCTCTGACTGATCCCCACGAATCGGTCCTCCAAACTCTCACCAACTTGTGGGGGCACACTGCTCTTTCCAGGGTCTTGTGGCGAGCGTGTGTGTGTCTTAGCAAACCTGCTCTTTTTATCCCCCTGCTGGGGTATCACCTGTCCATCAAACTTCAAACAGTTCAGGTTCAAAGCAAACGGCCTGTCGCAGACGCCAACATCGGAATTGTGTTTCTTTCTCGTTAATCTCTCTCTTCTCTCTTATTAGCATTTTGAATGTTTCTCCATTGTCTTCCATTATCGCTCTCGTTAGCATCATCTGTCCTGCAGCTCTGCTTGGCGTCATACCTGACAAAATAGAGGATTTGTAAGTGGGAGGGTGAGCAGCCAAAGGTCGTGGTCTGTGTCAGGACCAGTGACATGGGCAGGAAGGGTGACAAGGTCCTACAAAGCGAGTTCGGGGGGTTAGGTGCAAAGTTGAAGGACGGGACCCCCAGGGCTGTGATCTATGGCCTGCTTCCCTTACCATGTGCTAACGGGACCAGAAATAGGAAGATCATACGGTTTACCACGTGGCTAAGGGGTTGGTGTAGGAGGGAGGGCTTCAGATTTTTCGATCATTGGGCTCTCTCCCGGGGAAGGTGGGACCTGTGCAGAAGGGACGGTTAGCCCCTGAATTGAATATCCTAGTGGGAAGGTTTGCTAGCGCTGCTGGGGCGAGTGGGGTTGGGTTTAATCTTGAGTTGCAGGGGGATGGGAACCAGAGCACTAAAATAGATAGTGGAGTGGTTGTGGGGAAAGATGTTGTTAAGCCTGTATACAAGGTCAGGAATCGAAAGTTGAGTGTGGTGAGGCTAATGTTCTGAGCTGCGTATATTTCAAAGGAAGGAGTGTTGTAGGAAAGGTGGATGGGCTTTGGACATGGGTCAACAGATGGAATTACGGCACTGTAGCCATAAGTGAAACTTGGTTGCAGGGGGCAGAGCTTTCAGCTCAGTATTCCAGGGTTCCCTTGTTTTACACATGATAGAAGGGGAGGTGTGTGCACGTGGCCAAGTGGTTAAGGCATTGGACTAGCGATCTGAAGGTCGTGAGTTCGAGCCCCAGCCGAGGCAACATGTTGTGTCTTTGAGCAAGGCACTTAACCACACATTGCTCTGCGACGACACCAGTGCCAAGCTGTATGGGTCCTAATGCCCTTCCCTTGGACAACATCAGTGTCGTGGAGAGGGGAGACTTGCAGCATGGGCAACTGCTGGTCTTCCATACAACCTTGCCCAGGCCTGCGCCCTGGAGAGTGAAGACTTTCCAGGTGCAGGTCCATGGTTTTGCAAGACTAACGGATGCCTTTATTTATTAGAAAGGGAAGGATTAAAATGCCATTATTAGTCAGGGAAAATATCACAGCCATGCCCAGTCAGGACAGACTGGCGAGTTCGTCAAGTGAGGCTTTATAGGTAGAACTGAGGAATAAGAAAGATATGACCACGTTAATGGGATTATATTATAGACCACCCAACAGTCCATGGTATTCAGGGCAGCAAATTTGTAGTGAGTTCGCAGACTGATGCTAGAAACGTAAGCAAGAGAAAATCTGCAGATGCTGGAAATCTGAGCGACACACACAAAACGCTGGAGGATCTCAGCAGGCCAGGCAGCATCTGTGGAAAAAAAAGGTACTGTTGATGTCTCGGCCCGAAAGGTCGGCTGTACTTTTGTCTGTAGATGCTGCCTGGCCTGTTGAGTTCCTCCAGCATTTTGTGTGTGTCGCAGAAAACATAAGGTTGTGATGGTAGGTGATTTTAATGTTCCACATATTGGCTGGGACTCCCATATTGTAAAAGGGCTGGATGGGAAAGACTTTGTCAAATGTGTTCAGGGAAGTTTCCCTAATCAGTATGCAGAAGTCCCAACTAGAGAGAGTGTGATCTTAGATCTCCTATCAGAGAATGAGACGAGACAGGTGACAGAAGTTTGTGTAGGGAAACACTTTGGATTAGTGATCACAAAGCCATTAGTTTCAAGGTAATTATGGAAAAAGATAGATCTGGTACTTGGGTTGAGATTCTAAGCTGGAGAAAGGCTAATTTTGATGGCATCAGAAAGGATCTGGAAAGTGTTTTTTGGGACAGGATGTTTTCTGGCAAAGGTGCATTTGGCAGATGGGAGGTCTTCAAAAGTGAAATTTTGAGAGTACCGAGTTTATATGCTACTGTCAGAATAAAAGACAAAGATGATTTATAAAAGACTGGTTTATGGAACCTTGGCTTTCGAGAGATACTGAGGCCCTGATGTGCAGCCGGTATCGGCAGGAGAGCAAATGAGGTTCTCGAGGAGGTTCAATTCAACGTACATTCATTATCAAAGTATGTGTACAGTATACAGCCCTGAGATTCCTCTTTCCGCAGACAGTCACAAAACAAAGAAAAATATCAAATCCCTAATGCGCCGAAGAAAAAGGACAAATCGCACAAAAATGGCAAAAAACACAGAATATAAAACATTAAACCACAAAGTCATCAAAGCAGTTCAGGAACAGTCAGTTCAGTTCAGTTCTATTTAACGTCGTGTCTTTCGTTGACTGCAGGCCGCAAAGCCAACTCACCCCAATCAAAATCGCACAAAATAGCAAGAAAATAAGGAGCAGCCAGGAACCAGAAGCACGTCATAAAACGAACTGCAGAGTCCGATCCACAAGCCACATTGATTAAACCTTTTGTGCAAGACCCAAGACTCTGGTACCATCCTCCAGTAGCACGAAGTGAGAGGGAGACTGATCAAACGCGGGCACCCACCCTCCGGGCGCAGCGAGCGAGGGCGAGGCAGGTCACTCGCAGGCAGAGGGGGCTGAACACCCGCTTGCCTACCGCTCTCGTCCTCGTCTGATTTACGCTTCCATCGGCGAGTAATGGAGTCGATCATGCGCTTGTGCCCCGCCTCCAGGCTTCTTGGCCGCTAGGCCGCACGCTTCGTTTGAAACCTCACCGAACTCCCTCACAGACAGCAAAGCGCCAGGCCGCTCAATCGGCCCGAAGACACATCATCAAACTGTAGATCACAGGTTCCAATAGGAGTTGAATCTGATTTGAAAGAAGAAGAAATAAAAGAAGATAAAAGAGTACAGGAGAGGCGCTTATGGTGGCAATCAGGAAGGGTAAAAGAAGGCATGAGTTTACTCTAGCAGACAAGGTGAAGGAGAATGCAAAGGGTTTCTACAGATATATTAAAAGCAAAAGGATAGCAAGGGACAAAACAGGTCCTCTGGAATATCAGAGTGGTCACCTATGCGTGGAGCTGAAACAGATGGGGGAGATCTTAAATGGAAATTTTTCGCATCTGTATTTACTCAGGAGATGGGGACAGAGCCTATAGATGTGAGGTAAGTCATGGACCCTGTACAGATTACAGAGGAGAAGGTGTTTGCTGCCTTGAGCCATGCTAGGGTGGATAAATCCCCAGGGCCTGACAAGCTGTTCCCTGGGACACTGCAGGAGGCAAGTGCAGAAACTGCAGGGGCCCTTGCAGAGATAGTTAAATCATCCTTACCGACAGGGGAGGTACCGGAAGGTTGAGAACAGCCAATTTTGTTCCATTGTTTAAGAATAAGATGGGAAATTATAGGCCGGTGAGCTTGACGTCAGTAGCGGGTAAGTTATTGGGAGGTATTCTTAGGGGCCAGATATACGAGCATCTGGATAGACAGGGTCTGAAAAGGGATAGTCAACATGCTTTTGAGTGGTAGGTTATGTCTAACCAGTCTTGTAGAGTTTTTCGAGGAATTTTCCAGGAAAGTTGTTGAAGGCAAGGCAGTGGATGTTGTCTATACGGACTTTAGCAAGGCCTTTGACAAGGTCCCACATGGGAGATTGGTCAAGAAGGTTCAATCACTTGGTTCAGTAAGTGGAGTCCTCCGGTTGGTTTGTTGGAGCATGAATTGTCTCGCGATGTCGCTCGGTTGTGGATCCGATGCTCTGTTGGTAATCCGATGTCTAACCTTGTGTTTGTGTTTCTTCATAAGGTGTCTGCCTTTCCTCCGCTCCTGTGTCAGGTCATTGCCGGCGCTCACCGGCACAGAGAGGGCCCACCCGTTCCTCCCACCTGGGTCAAGTCATTGTCGGCGCTCACCATGACAGTCGGCCGTCCCTCCGCTCCTGGGTCAGGTCGTTGCCGGCGCTCACCGGCACAGAGAGAGCCCACCCGTTCCTCCCACCTGGGTCAAGTTGTGACACGGGGGAAAGCCAACTGGATGCCAAGTCACGTTTATTGCCCCATACGGTGAGGGACACGAACAACGAAAAACTTTCTTACAGCTACATCAGAGACACAAAGGTTCAGAGAACACACAGGATATAAATTATATGGAAGATTATATAAGGCAGCGAAGGCAGAAAAAGACTGAATAACCTGCAGGGAATACAGAGAGTTGTGCTTTTTTTGTAAGAACTAGACTATCTTCAACCTTCCTCTCGTGTCGATTTTATTTTTGAGAGTTGTGCCAACTGATTAGCATTCTTTAAGATCACTCTCACCCTTCTCTCACACATGCTGTTGTCTAGGGCAGCAATGAAGGTCCTCCATCACTGTCTGTCCTTGGCCATACCGTCTCACACAGATGTAGAAGGATTTTTCATTGCCGTTTCCATAACTATCTTGTTTGACCAACCAGGATCGTTGGCCATGAGCTGAGCCCTTGAACCTGGAGGACCGGTGGACCACTCTCAGTCTGGCCTCTACCCTTTGACCTGTTTGTCATGGGTGACCCTACCAAGAGCCAAAGCATAAAGCCCTGACCCCAGCCAACTCTCCGGGTCACTGAGGCATGCAAGCCTCCAAACTTTACAACAAGTTTGTGGTTCTCTTGGAGGCCCGTCGTACCTAGCCTTCCATTTTTTTTAATCATCTGATATGCTTATCTAGGGGTTTCTTAACGTATCTGCCTCTACCACCTCTCCTGGTTCTATGCACCCACCACTCTATGTGTCAAAACCTCTGACATCCTCCCTACGTTTTCCTCCTAACTCCTTAAAATGATGCCCCTGGTATCAGCCATTTTCCTTTCAGATCCATGGTAACTGCAAGGATCAAAGGACACAGTGCTTGAACATAGACGTCTACAGCACATGTTGTGCCAACTCGAGAAACTGCCCAGAGTTTCCCTACTCTGCCATCCGATTCCTGAATGGACTTTGAAGCTTTGGACACTACCTCACTTTTTCAATATGCAGTATTTCTGTTTCTGCACATTTTTAAACAATCTGTTCAATATGTGTAATTTACTTGTTTCTTTATTATTATGTTTTATTTATTATTACTATTTTTTTCTGTCTCTGCTAGATTATGTGTTGCATTGAGTTGCTGCTGCTAAGTTAACAAATTTCACGTCACATGCCGGTGATAATAAATCTGATTCTGATTCTGATTCTGACGTAGTCCTCTATATTTCTAAGCTCTAGCTAAGAGTCTCTTAAAAGACTCTATTGTATCCGTCTCTACCACCATCGCCGGCAGTGCATTCCACACACCCACTACTCTCTGTGTGGAAAACTTACCTCTGACATCCCCCTTGTACCTACTTCCAAGCACCTTCATGCTAGCCATTTCAGCCCTGGGAAAAAGCCTCTGACTATCCACACGATCAATGCCTCTCATCATCTTGGACACCTCTATCAGGTCACCTCTCATCCTGCGTCGCTCCAAGGAGAAAAGACCGAGTTCACTCAACCTATTCTCATAAGGCATGCTCTCCAATCCAGGCAACATCCTTGTAAATCTCCTCTGCACTCTCTCTATAGGATCCACATCCTTCCTGTAGTGACCAGAACTGAACCCAGTACTCCCAGTGGGGTCTGACCAGGGTCTTTTACAGATGTGATCTCAGTTGCCTGGCTACTTTTTCAACCCGCACCTCAGAACAGAGGTCATAAGATATGGAAGCAGAACTAGACCATTCAAAGTTTAAAATTATATTTATTATCCAAGTATGCATGCAGTATACAACCCTGAGATTTGTCTTCCTCACAGACAGCCACGAAACGAAGAAAACCATGGAACCATGCAAAGGAAAACATCAATCCCCACCCCCCAGCATACACAAAAAAAAATCGTGCAAACGGTAACAAAAAAAGAGCAAAAAGACACAAAATCGAAAGGGTCTAGTTAATTTCAGACATAAAAGTTGCTGGTGAACGCAGCAGGCCAGGCAGCATCTCTAGGAAGAGGTACAGTCGACGTTTCGGGCCGAAACCCTTCGTCAGGACTAACTGAAAGAAGAGCTAGTAAGAGATTTGAAAGTGGGAGGGGGAGGGGGAGATCCAAAATGATAGGAGAAGACAGGAGGGGGAGGGATGGAGCCAAGAGCTGGACAGGTGATAGGCAAAAGGGATATGAGAGGATCATGGGACAGGAGGCCCAGGGAGAAGGAAAGGGGGAGGGGGGGAAAACCCAGAGGATGGGCAAGGGGTATAGTGAGAGGGACAGAGGGGGAAAAAAGAGAGAGAGAGAGAGAAAGAATGTGTGTAGTTAAATAAATAACGGATGGAGTACGAGGGGGAGGTGGGGCATTAGCAGAAGTTTGAGAAGTCAACGTTCATGCCATCAGGTTGGAGGCTACCCAGACGGAATATAAGGTGTTGTTCCTCTAACCTGAGTCACTTGACTCCATCCCTCCCCCTCCTGTCTTCTCCTATCATTTCGGATCTCCCTCTCTCCCTCCCACTTTCAAATCTCTTACTAGCTCTTCCTTCAGTTAGTCCTGACGAAGGGTCTCAGCCCGAAACGTCGACTGTACCTCTTCCTAGAGATGCTGCCTGGCCTGCTGCGTTCACCAGCAACTTTGATGTGGGTTGCTTGAATTTCCAGCATCTGCAGATTTCCTCGCGTTTGCGTAGTTATATTCAGTTTACCTACAGGCCGCCCGGATTCAAAATCGCCCAAAGTAGCAACAAAAAAAAGGAGCCACCAGGAACCTGAAACACATCATAACGTGAACGACAGAGTCCAATCCGCAAACTGTGTTGAATAAACCTTGCCCGAAACCGAGAACTCCAGTCCCATCCTCCGGGAGCACCAAGGGGGAAAGAGACCATTCAAATGCAGGGACCTTCCTCCAGAGGCAGGGAGTGAGAGGGAGGGAGAGAGAGAGAGACAGTCGTACGTAGACGCCTTCCTCTGGCAGCAGGAAGAGAGAGGCCAGTAGACGGCGCTGAACACCCGCTCGCCTTCTGTTCACTCCATGATGACTTCGGTCTTTGATTGGCGAGATTAGCAAGAAATGGAGTCCTTCATGGAGTGGCGCCCCCTCTCCAGGCTTCGAGGCCGCTCGCTTCGCTCAAAACCTCACTGAACTCCCTCAGAGATAGCGAAGCGCCAGTTTGTACAATCAGACCGAAAACGCGGCACCAGAATACTCTATTGAAGCCTTCCAGTATCCAATGGGTTTCAGTAAGATTCTCCCCATCGTTCTGAACTTCAGCAAGTACAGATCAAACACTCAGCTGTTAACATGTTAACTACCAGCTAACAGTGGCCAAGTGGTTAAGGCATTGGACTAGCGACCTGAAGGTCGTGAGTTCGAGCCCCAGCCGAGGGAACGTGTTGTGTCCTTGAGCAAGGCACTTAACCACACATTGCTCTGCGACGACACTGATGCCAAGCTGTATGGGTCCTAATGCCCTTCCCTTGGACAACATCGGTGGCGTGGAGAGGGGAGACTTGCAGCATGGGCAACTGCCGGTCTTCCATACAACCTTGCCCAGGCCTGCGCCCTGGAGAGTGAAGACTTTCCAGGCGCAGATCCATGGTCTCGCAAGACTAACAGATGACTTTACTTTACCAGCTAACATACTTCAAGTGCCTGTTAACCATGTGCTCAGTTTTGATAAGACCATAGGAGCAGAATTAGGTCATTCATCCAACTGAGTCTGTTACGCCATTCCATTTTGGCTGATTTACTATCCCTCTCAAATCCCATTCTCCTGCCTTCTCCCCCATAACCTTTGATGCCCTGACTAACCCAGAGCCTATTGACCTCCACTTTAAATATACTCCGTGACCTGACCTCCACGGCCGTCGGTGGCGATGAATTCCACAGATTCACCACCCTCGGGTTGGCAAAATCCCTCATCATCTCTGTTCTAAAGGGAGGTCCCTCTATTCTGAGGCTCTGCCCTCTGGTGTGCCTTCAGGCTCCTGTACCTTCCTTCCCGATGGTAAAAATGAGAAAACACATGCCTCAGATTGTGAGGGTTCGTAACAATGGCTGCTTCCTCCTTGAATAAAGTGGAAAAGCTGCCAAGAAAGTTCAGCGCAGGTAAACAATGCAGGGCAAGACCTTGACAAAGTAGATTCTGAGGCCAGGAGTCCACCTCCCATGGTACAAGAGGTCTATTCAAGCATCTGATAACTGCAGGGTAGGAGCTGTCCTCAAGCCTGGTGTTTTTATGCTTTTAGACTTTTGTGTCTTCTGCCCGATGGGAGAAAGAGGGGAGAGAATGCCCAAGGTGGTGGTTGGGGGGGGGGCGCGGTCTTTGACGATGCTGGCTGCTTTACTGAGGTAGTGATAGTGTAGACAGAGTCCATGGAGGGGAGGCTGGTTCCCCTGATGTGCTGAGATGAGACGGACAAATATTTGAAAGATCAAGAAGCTGAGGTCTGTTGTGAGCCGGCACGGATGAGATGAGGAGTGGGGTGTATCAGCTGCGATCGTGTTGGATGGCAGGCCAATGTCTTCCTCAAGAAGGCGGCGTTTGTCATTAACGACCCTCACCATCTCGGATACAGCCTCTTCTCATCACCACCATCGATGAGGAGGGAAGGAACCCAAAGACCCAGACTCAACATTTTAGGAACAGTCTCTCCCCCTCTGCCACCAGAATTCAGAACGGCCCATAAACCCATAAACTCTACCTTGTTATTCCTCTTTAGTACTTACTTATTTCAAGTTCAAGTTCGTTGTCATTCAACCATAAGCACATGTACTTCTTCCTCTTCTTGAGCCCCGAGCTCCTAGGGGAGCACAGGCCACCGATAACCTCCCGTCCCCATCGTCCAAAGTCGATGGTATGGTTGGAGTTCATCAATGTTTCTGCAATCCACTGTATCTCCTGTACAGGGGATTGGCCTGTACACATGTATACAGCTAAACGAAACATTGTTCCTCTGGAGCCAAAGTGCAAAGCATAGCACAGATAGTTACACACAACACAGATAGTTACACACAGCACAGATAGTTACACACAGCACAGATAGTTACACACAACACAGATAGTTACACACAGCACAGATAGTTACACACAGCACAGATAGTTACACACAACAGTTAGTTACACACAGCACAGATAGTTACACACAGCACAGATAGTTACACACAACACAGTTAGTTACACACAGCACAGATAGTTACACACAACACAGTTAGTTACACACAGCACAGATAGTTACACACAGCACAGATAGTTACACACAACACAGATAGTTACACACAGCACAGATAGTTACACACAACACAGATAGTTACACACAGCACAGATAGTTACACACAACACAGATAGTTACACACAGCACAGATAGTTACACACAGCACATATAGTTACACACAGCACAGATAGTTACACACAACACAGATAGTTACACACAGCACAGATAGTTACACACAACACAGATAGTTACACACAGCACATATAGTTACACACAGCACATACTTTATACTTTATACTTCATACTTTATTGTCGCCAAACAATTGGTACTAGAACGTACAATCATCACAGCGATATTTGATTCTGCGCTTCCCACTCCTTGGATTACAAATATTAAATATTAAAAATATTAAGAATAGTTGAAATTAGTAAATATTAAAAATTTTAATTTTTTTAAACATATAGTTACACACAGCACATATAGTTACAATCCAGCACATACAGTCACAAAATAATATTAGACAATAGACAATAGGTGCAGGAGTAGGCCATTCGGCCCTTCGAGCCAGCACCACCATTCTCTGTGATCATGGCTGATCATCCACAATCAGTATCCTTTTCCTGCCTTATCCCCATAACCTTTGATTCCGCTATCTTTAAGAGCTCTATCCATCTCTTTCTTGAAAGCATCCAGAGACTTGGCCTCTACAGCCTTCTGGGGCAGAGCATTCCATATATCCACCACTCTCTGGGCACAGATCCCTGAGAGACATGGCCTGAAAATTGACAGGTTTACTTAAGGTACGAGGTGCACGTTTATGTAAGAGTATAATGTTACTGGCTGTTATAATTTGCATAAATAATATTAGATATAGAGTAGTGGACAGTATATTGACTTGCTAGATCACAGCCTGGTCTGAAAATACCAATGCCCTCGAATGGAAAATCCTACAAAAAGTAGTGGATTTGGCCCAGTCCATCACAGATAAAGCCCTCCCCACCATTGAACACACCTACATGAAACACTGTCACGGGAAAGCAGCATCCATCAACAGGAACCCCACCACCCGGGACATGCTCTTTTCTCGCTGCTGTCACCAGGAAGAAGGTACAGGGGCCTCAGGGCTCACACCACCAGCAGTTACTACCCCTCAACCATCAGGCTCTTGAACCAAAGGAGATAACTGCACTCATTTGCCCCATCATTCAAATGTTCCCACAACCTTTGGGAACTTCCAAAGACTCTTTGACTCGTGTTCTGGATATTTATTACTACTACTACGTCGACTCAGGCCTAGGGGGCACGATGACGGACTCTCCACTTCTCCCTCTCCCTCATCAGTGTGTTCAGTTCATCATCATTTACATATTACTATTTAACTATTTATGGTTCTATTACTATTTATTATTTATGAAGCAACTGTAATGAAAACCAATTTCCCCCGGGATCAATAAAGTATGACTATGACTATGACTATTAGCCGCGCCACTGTCTTCTAGGAGCGTGTTGACCATAATCTTGGGAGGGCGCCCAGGGTTCATCCTCCCATGCTTGGGCTCCCACATGATAACTAGGCTATTTTTAATATTTATATTGAATAGTCAATATTTATTGCTATTTATTTATAATTGTATTTGCATTTGCATAGTTTGTTGTCTCCTGCTCTCTGTCTGATCTGTTATAGTTAATATTCGATAGGTTTACTGAGGACACCCACAGGAAAATGAATCTCAGGGCTGTACATGGTGGCATGTATACACTCGATAATAAATTTACTTTGAATAAAACAAGCAATCGTATAAATATGTGAAAACGACACCAAAAGTGGCCCATGCAGGATGGGAGTGTGACTGCAAGTCGGGGCGTGGGCCGGGGCTGGGGTATTCAACAGGGTGTGCATGTGTGCTGGCAGGGTGGTGGACACAACTTACCTATCTATTTATTTACTTATCCTTCATTTTTATTGTAACTTCTATTAATTTGTTATGCCTGGACTGGACTGCTGCCACAAAGCAAACTTCCAGGCATACTGTATGTCAGCGACAATAAACCAGATTCTGGTTCCGAATCAGGACAAGGCCTGAGAAGCCGAGTCACCTTTTCCTGCCCCCCAATCTCTTGTGGTGCTGATAGGAAGCTCCATCTGGCTGTCTCGCCCTCCTGCCCCACTGTTGTACCCCAACCGACAGCCACTGAGGCCTAGCCAGGCCCCACCAGAGGAAGAGCAGGCGGAACGTTAGCTGTGTCAAAAAACAAAATTGGATGGGGGGGCAGAGTATTTCACCGCGGCCCTGGGATCGAGCGTGGCAGGCTGCAGTGTTTACACTTTATGGTTTTGGCATTCTGCACGCACACCGAGACTAATTCACGCTCCGTTACAGGCCAGCGAGCAACACAATCTGTAACCCGGTTGCTGGCTGCAGCAGTTGCCATGGTTACCCTTGCACCATCACCAGCGTGAAGCCTTTTGACTCTCCTTTCTGCCGTTTGTTGGTGAGGGGGAGCGAGGATAATTTATACATATATAAGAGAAAAAAAAGGCTCTTGTTTACTTTCGTGGGAAGACTCACATCATCCGGGAAACTTGCAGCCCGGCCTGTGTTTTAGTGGCGGGGAGGGAGGTGACGGTGTGGAGGAGCGGAGAGGGTGGGGGGGAGGATTATATATTTTTTCAGCCTCAGTCTTTTCGCCAAATATGGTGAGACAACCAAGGAGCAGCAGAACGAGGCAACAAATGCTTTTGTTCTTCGCTGGGCCGCTCGGGTTTAGTGAGATGCCACGGCTGAGTTATAGGGGGGGTGACCGCACTTGGATGCAGTTTCCCTGGCCTGATTATCTGCTGCTTTTGCCGAGTGGTCGTGGATTTATAAGGTCTGTTTCTCCCAAAGCCCCTGATGTCGATGCGTCACGGGTGCGTGACAACTGTAGAAAGTGGTGGCCTTGCATGAGTGATCGTAATCCCATGATGCCTTGCCGGAGGAAGCACTGGCAAAGACAGGACCGTAATATTGCATTCAGTTGTAGTCCATAAGACGTAGGAGCAGAATTAGGCCATTCGGCCCATCAAATCTTGCCCACTATTCCACCATATCTGATTTATTATCCCTCTCAATCCCATTCTGCTGTCTTCACCCCCTAAACATTTGCCACCCTGACTAATCTAGAACTGATCAACCTCTCTTATACATAAATCCAATGACTTGGCCTCCACAGTCGTCCGTGGCAACAAATTCCTCAGATTCACCATCCTCGAACTAAAGCGATTCCTCCTCATCTCTGTTCTAAATGGACGCCCCTTAATTCTGAGGCTGTGCCCTCTGGTTCTGGGCTCACCCACTATAGGAAACATCCTCTCCATGTCCACTCTGTCCAGGCCTTTCAGTATTCGATAAGTTTCAATGGGACCGCCCCTCATTCTCCAAAATTCATAGTATATCATTCAAATTTAATTATCATGCAACCAAGCATAAATACCCATGAATACAGCCAAGTGAAACAGAGTTATTCTAGGACCAAGGTGCAAATCACAGTGCCAACAGTCGCACTCAGCACAAGGCACATAGAGCACGCATAAGTTAGCAAGCACGTGTAAGATATCGGTAACATACAGTTACACAAAAATAGTCCAAGTCCCTGAGTTCATGAATGTTGCAGCAGTCTGCAGTCGAGCACAATACAACTTGTCTTCTGCCGAGCAAAAAATGGGAGCAGCACCGGCTCCAGCTTTGACACCTTGGCACACTACTCCCAGATGATGGGTGTAGAGCTATCATCCCCGGGAATAATCTCGTGAACCTCCGCTGGACCCTGCAAACTTAGCTTATACTTCCTTGCAAAGGGGGCCCAAAACTGTCCACAATGCTCCACATCCAGCCTGGCCTTATAAAGCCTTAGTGTCACACACTTTCCTTTATCATCCAGTATTCTCAAGATGTCCGTAAGACCATCTGGCCTATCGAGTCTGTTCCGCCATTTCATCATGGCCAATCCATCTTTTTCTCTCAGCCTCAATCTCCTGTCTTCCTCCTGTATCCCTGATGCCCTGACTAATCAAGAATAAAGAAATTTGGCCTGTCCCCTAAAACCCTCAGTAATTTTTATAGATGCACCGTAGAAAGCATTCTTCTAGGGTGCATCGCAACCTGGTATGGAAGTTGTCCTGTCCAAGACTGGAAGAAGCTGCAGAAGATCGTGAACGCAGGCCAGCACATCACACAAACCAATCTTCCATCCTTGGACTCACTTTACACCGCACGCTGTCAGAGCAGTGCTGCCAGGATAATCAAGGACACGACCCACCCAACCAACACACTTTTCGTCCCTCTTCCCTCCGGGAGAAGGTTCAGGAGCTTGAAGGCTCGTATGGCCAGATTTGGGAACAGCTTCTTTCCAACTGTGATAAGACTGCTGAACGGATCCCGACCCGGATCTGGGCCGTACCCTCCAAATATCCGGACCTGCCTCTCGGTTTTTTTGCACTACCTTACTTTCCATTTTCTATTTTCTATTTACTATTTATAATTTAAATTTTTAATATTTATTATCGATTTGTACTCCAGAGAGCAGGAAGCGCAGAATCAAATATCACTGTGATGATTGTACGTTCTAGTATCAATTGTTTGGCGACAATAAAGTATAAAGTATCTATCAACCTCTGCCTTAAATATACATAAAGACTTGGCTTCCACCACAGCCTGTGGCAACAAATTCCACAGATTCTCTCTGACAAAAAGCAATTTCTCCTCATCTCTGTTCTAAATGGATGTCCCTCTATCGGAAGCAGTTCTCTCTGGTCCCAGACTCCCCCCCACCATAGGAAACATCCTTTCCACACCCGCTCTATTGAGGCCTTTTGGCATTCGATAGGCTTCAGTGAGTCACCGCGCCTTAGAAGGGTACGAAGCTCCAGGAGAGGGCGGTGAGGTGGGTTGAAGAGGAGGTTGGTTGGGTTGGTTCCAGGGGATGTCAGTATGGAGTTTACACCTTCTGCCTTCTGACTGCGTGGGTTTCTCCTGCATGCTCCGCTACCCTCCCACATCCCAAAACTCTGCAAGTCGGTGGGTTAGTTAGCCGCAGTAAATTGTCTGGGTGAGCGGCAGAACCTGGGGAGAATACCGAATAATGACGGATACCGGTGGGGTTGGCACCTGGGTCTGCACTGACCTTGGGTTCAATCCTAACCTCCTGCCACTGCCTGTGTAGAGTCAGCACATTCACCCTCTGACCGTCTGGGTTTCCCCCACATGCTCCGGTTTCCTCCCAGATCCCGAAGACACGCTGGCTGGTGGGTTATTTGGCCACTGTGGAAGATGTTGGAGAAGACAGCGCCAGCGAACAATGTGACCAAAGGCAAATCCTTCAGACATTTCACCAAAGTAATTCTTTTACTTCTTCTTTCAAATATGGTTCTGCTACTATTGAAATCGGCGATTTACATTTTGATGGGGGTTTCTGGGCCGACTGAGCGATCCGGCAGTCTGCTCTCTCTGAAGGAGTTCGGTGAGGTTTCGAGTGGAGCGCGCGTGCTGAAGGCCAAGTTCCACAGCTCCTGATCGACTCCGTTTCTCACCGATCTCGCCAATAAAGCTTCGAGCAAGACTGAAATCAAGGAGTCGAGAGCAGAAGGAAAGCGGGCGTTAAGCGCCATCCGTGTGCATTTGACTGGTCTCTCTCTCCCTCTCAATCAATGCTGCCAGAGTCTTGGGCCCTGGGCAAGGCTTAATCAATGCAGTTTGTGGACTGGACTCTGAAATTCATGTCAATCCCTGTTTCTGGTTTCTGGTCACTCCTTTTTCTATCGCTATTTTGTGCGATCTTGATCGAGGCAGACTGGTTCTGCATCCTGCATTCAATCTGCATTCTGCATTCATTCTGCATTCTGCATTCAATCTGCATTCATTCTGTAGCCTGCATTCAATCTTGATGCAGCCTTCTGCAGCCTGCATTCGATCTTGATCAAGGCAGACTGTCTCTGCGGCCTGCATTCAATGAACGACACAGTGCTAAATTGAACAGAACTGAACTAAAGTGAAAATTCCTGGGCTGTTTCAATGTCTTGGTGGTTTAATGTTCTATATTCTGTGTTTCTCAGTTGTTTATTTTTGCCATTTGCACAATTTGTTGCTTTTTGGTTTGAGCATTGGGTGCTTGACGTATTTCTTTTTCTTTGTTTCGTGGCTGTCTGTGGGGAAGATGAATTTCAGGGTTGAATACTACATACGTAATAAATGTACTTTGAATCTTTGAATTTGTAACTTGCCTTGGCATGTAGGTGAGAGGTAGAATCTGGGGGAATTAATGGGTCCGTGGATAAAATATGATAGGAATAGTGTAAATAGGCATTTGATGGCCAACACAGACCTGATGGGCTGAAGGGTCTGTTTTCATGCTGGATAACTCTGTGATAGATTTTGATTGGAGAATCTAGAGCCATCCCTTGGAAGCTGAGAGATTGTGGCTGGCTGCGAAAAGACAAATATCAGAAAAAGGCTTCCCCACCACTGAGCACATCGACAAGGGGCGCTGCCACAAGAAAGCAGCATCCATCATCGAGGACCCCCGCCACCCAGGCCCTGGTCCCTTCTCACTACTACCATCGGGTAGAGGTACAGGAGCCTCAGGTCCCACACCACCAGGTTCAGGAACAGTTATTACCCCTCAACCATCAGGGTCCTGAACCGACGGGGGGGCAACCTCACTCACCTCAGCTCTGAACTGATTCTACAACGGTCAGGGTGTGCTCTCGGAGAACTGGACCCAGGCGCAGAGGAATGGCAGGCTGTCTTTTGGGGGTCGCTGGCACTGACTCGACCCGGGGAGCCGCAGAGGGCAGGCGCGCGACTCGAACTGGGAGTGCAGGAAGAGCAGACTCCTCACGAAGAGACTGAAACACCAGGTTAGACATAGGAATACCTACAGAGCTTCAGAGTGACACCGTGATACATTTCGGTCGCTCCAACAACAATGACTCCACGAAGGAGCTGAACGGGAGTCCCCTTTAAATAATCATAGACCGCAGGAAACCCGAGCTAGTCACAATTAACTTGACCAGATTAAACCGGAAGCATCCGTTAGTCTTGCGAGACCATGGATCTGCGCCTGGAAAGTCTTCACTCTCCAGGGCGCAGGCCTGGGCAAAGTTGTATGGAAGACCCGCAGTTGCCCATGCTGCAAGTCTCCCCTCTCCACGACACCGATGTTGTCCAAGGGAAGGGCATTAGGAGCCATACAGCTTGGCACCAGTGTCGTCGCAGAGCAATGTGTGGTTAAGTGCCTTGCTCAAGGACACAACACGTTGCCTCGGCTGGGGCTTGAACTCACGACCTTCAGGTCACTAGTCTGATGCCCTAACCACTTGGCCACGTGCCCAACCGGAAGCACAAACAGCTCTAGTTAACACAATGAGTAGTAGCTACAGGTGGTTAGGAACCCTAGAAGCTCACCGCTGACCGGTGATCCGCAAAGGCCGCAGGGTTCACGACAACGACCTGCAGACCCACTTTCACGGTCTCGACGACTCACATTCTTTCTTATTTGTACAGTTGGTCTTCTTTCACACGTTGGTTATCTGTCAGCCCTTGCCACCTGGTGGCGTAGTGGTCAGCACAATGCTTTACTGTACCAGTGACCCGGGTTCAATTCCTGCCGCTGCCCGTCAGGAAACATAGAACATAGAAATCTACAGCACATTACAGGCCCTTCGGCCCACAATGTTGTGCTGACCATGTAACCTCCTCTGGAAACTGCCTAGAATTACCCAAGCACATATCCCTCTATTTTTCTAAGTTCCGTGTACCTATCTAAGAGGCTGATAAAATACCCTATTGTATCTGCCTCCACCATTGTTGCAGGAAGTGCATTCCATGTACCCACCACTCTCTGTGTGAAAAACTTACCCCTGACATCCTCTCTGCACCTTAAAACTATGCCGCCTTGTGTTAGCCATTTCAGCCCTGGGAGAAAGCCTCTGGCTATCCACACGATTAATGCCTCTCATCGTCTTATACTCCTCTATCAGATCATTTCTCATCCTCCGCCGCTCCAAGGAGAAAAGGCCGAGTTCACTCAACCTATTCTCATAAAGCATGCTCCCCAATCCAGGCAACATCCTTGTAAATCTCCTCTGCACCCTCTCTGCAGTGTCCACACCTTTCCTGTAGTGAGGCGACCAGAACTGAGCACAGTACTCCAAGGAGTTTGTACGTTCTCCCCGTGACCGCATTGGTGCCCCCCCCCCCCCCCGGTGCTTCAGTTTCCTCCCACAGTCAAAAGACGTACCAGTGGACAGGTTAATTGGTCATTGCAAATTTTCCTGTGATTCCGCCAGGGTTAAATTGGGGGTTGCAGGATGGGCCGGCAGGGGCCTGTTCTGCATAAACAAATGCAAACACGAGGAAATCTGCGGATACTGGAAATCCAATCAACACATACAAAATTCTGGTGGAACGCAGCAGGCCAGGCAGCATCTATTTGAAGAGGTTAGGTCGATGTTTCGGGCTAATTGACGGAAGAGCTAGTAAGAGATTTGAAAGTGGGAGGGGGGAGGGGGAGATCCGAACTGATAGGAGAAGACGGGAGGGGGAGGGATGGAATGTTGCTTAGCAAAAGGGATACGAGGCTGGAGAAGGGACAGGATCATGGGACGGGAGGCCTAGGGAGAAAGAAAGGGGGAGGGGAACCCAGAGGATGGGCAAGGAGTTACAGTGAGAGGGAATAAATAAGTGTATAGTTTTTCATTAATTCTATAGTATTTCTTCATTTTCCTGTAAATGCCTGCAAGGAAATGAATCTTAACGTAGAATGTGGTAACATATATATACTTCGATAAAAAATTACTTTGACTTTAAAAGGAGGTAAATCTTCCCTCTCCAGCCGGTGATTCGAGGATCAGGTGACACTGAACTAAAATCTCATACAAAAGATAAAAATAGTGGTGGAGATGGAATGAACTTGGGTTTCGAGGACAAGGACTGTATGGGACTCCAGAGGGGATACTTTGCAGGACTATGGGGGAAGTAGGTATGGAATGGTCTTCCAAGAGCCAGCAGAGACGGGCTGAATGGCCTCTGTCTGCGCCGTGGCAAAGTTATGATTGTGTTTCAAATCTCGGTGGAGTGGCACAGTAATTTGGTGGTTAGCCGGTTTACAGTACAGGCGACCCAGTTCAATTCTCCCCACTGCCTGTGAGAAGTTTGTACGTTCTCCCCGTGACTGCGCGGATTTCCTCCGGGTGCTCCAGTTTCCTCCCACAGTCCGTAGATGTACCGGTTGGTAGGTCAATTGGTCATTGTAACCTGTCCTGTGATTAGGCTCGGATTACAGCAGGGGATTGCGGGCCGGAGCGGCTCGAAGGGCCGGAAGGACATATTCCACGCCGTGTCTCAAAAAGTCAATATTGCTGTCTCAGCCCCGGAGCAATTTCTGCTGGAGCCTCCCAGCCTTCATCTCAAACCACCTGCCCTTCAACACCCCCATCCCTCTCTTCCTTCCCCAGCCTTCACCTCAAACCACCCGCCCTTCAACCCCCCCATCCCTCTCTTCCTTCCCCAGCCTTCATCTCAAGCCACCTGCCTTTCAACCCCCCAATCCCCATCTTCCTTCCCCAGCCTTCATCTCAAACCGCCTGCCCTTCAACACCCCCATCCCTCTCTTCCTTCCCCAGCCTTCATCTCAAGCCACCCGCCTTTCAACCCCCCCATCCCTCTCTTCCTTCCCCAGCCTTCATCTCAAGCCACCTGCCTTTCAACCCCCCCATCCCTCTTTTCCTTCCCCAGCCTTCATCTCAAACCACCCGCCCTTCAACCCCCCCATCCCTCTCTTCCTTCCCCAGCCTTCACCTCAAACCACCTGCCCTTCAACCCCCCCATCCCTCTCTTCCTTCCCCAGCCTTCATCTCAAACCACCCGCCCTTCAACCCCCCCATTCCTCTCTTCCTTCCCCTTGTGCGTTTATCCCGTGGTCTCCGCCCTCCCGCCCCCACCACCTCCTCCCTGTCGCATGGAGGGGTTAGTCTACTTGCTGGTCGGAAGCCGCTTCTACCCTGCTGGTCATCGATTGGCCCGTTTGCAGGATGTGGCAGGTCTTTCCCATTTGGCTTCCTTGTGTGCCATGGCACCGGTGTCCGGTTCCAGGCGTCTCAGGGGTATAAGAACAGCCCGTGCGGGAGACTCGCGCTCTTTCCTTTGTCTCCAGGGGCTCACCTTCACATTGAGATCGCGGCTGGTGCTGAAGAACCAGTGGGAAACGATGCTGCAAAGATAGGAGTGTCCTCACGCACACTTATCTGTTTGCTGAATGTTTCGTTTTCTGGTTTGTGTAACTTGTCGGGGGCATCTTAGATGTTTGGTTGAATCTCTTACTGTTTGTAAATAAATGATTAATATGCTTATTCATAGTCAGTGCTTCCTGTCTCACTCTCCAAACCCGTGAAATTGCTTGCTCGCAACACGAACCCCTGACATCCGGGCCACTTGTCTCAAACACACCTTGTTGTCCGAATATATGGTTACAGGGAGGGTGGACAAATCAAGTGCAGGGGCCATGATGAGGTAGACAGGGATATCAAGAGTTCATCTCTATCCTGTAAGAGGTCCATTCAACAATCTTATTCCGAAGCTGTTCCCCCTTAGTCCTAGATATATCCACGAGAGAGGACATCCTCTCAAACAACCTCCTCAAAAACTCTTCAACATTCTAGAAGATAAACAGACGTGCTACATTGCTGTTGAAACCTTGGTGACACTTGTAGACCAGCACATCCTCGGACTGCGTTGGCTGTTGGGGCAAGTGAGACATTTCACTGTATGAGACCATAAGACCATGAGATATAGGAGCAGAATTTGGCCATCTGTCCCGTCGAGTCTGCTCCACCATTCAATCATAGCTGATCCTTTTTTCTATCCTCCCCAACCCCAGTACCCAGCCTTCTCCCCATAACCTTTGATGCCAAGTCCAATAAAAATCTATTAATCTCTGCCTTAAGTACACCTAATGACCTGGCCTCCACAGCTGCCCGTGGCAACAAATTCCACAAATTCACCACCCTCTGGCTAAAGAAATTTCTCCGTATCTCTGTTTTGAAAGGGTGTCCCTCTAACCTGAGGCTGTGCCCTCTTGTCCTAGACTCTCCTACCATGGGAAACATCCTTTCCACATCTATTCTGTCTGGGCCTTTCAACATTCGAAAGGTTTCAATGAAATCCCCCCCCGCCCCATCCTTCTGAATTCCAGCGAGTACAGACCCAGAGCCATGAAACGTTCCTCGTATGATAACTCTTTCATCCCCGGAATCGTCCTTGTGAACCTCCTCTGGACCCTCTCCAATGCCAGCACATCTTTTCTAAGACAAGGGGCCCAAAACCTCATCTTGATGTCTTGATGTTTTCAAGGTTCGAAATACATTTTTCCTGTCATTGGGCTGCGGTTGAATCGGAGATTGCTGGGTGGCACTGCTCGATGGGCCAGAAGGCTCTACGCTGCTCTGTATCTCTAAATAAAACAAATCTTTAAAAAAGTATAATAAATCTGAAATCTAACATCGGGAGACAGAGCTGCCTGAAAAACTAAAGGGCATGAGTTGAGGGTAAGGGCGAAGAGCTTTAGAAAGGATTTCAAAGTTCAAAAGTTCAAAGTAATTGGCACTTATCCGTGTAAGCGGAACAAGTGCTACACATGCCCTTACACTTCCTCCCTTACCACCATTCAGGGCCCCAGACAGTCCTTCCAGGTGAGGCAACACTCCACCTGTGAGTCGGCTGGGGTGATATACTGCGTCCGGTGCTCCCGATGTGGCCTTTTATACATTGGCGAGACCCGACGCAGACTGGGAGACCGCTTTGCTGAACATCTACGCTCTGTCCGCCAGAGAAAGCAGGATCTCCCAGTGGCCACACATTTTAATTCCTCATCCCATTCCCATTCTGACATGTCTGTCCACGGCCTCCTCTACTGTAAAGATGAAGCCACACTCAGGTTGGAGGAACAACACTTTATATTCCGTCTGGGTAGCCTCCAACTTGATGGCATGAACATTGACTTCTCTAACTTCCATTAATGCCCCACCTCCCCCTTGTACCCCATCCGTTATTTATTTATATACACACATTCTTTTTCTCCCTCTGTCCCTCTGACTATACCCCTTGCCCATCCTCTGAGCTTCCCCCTTCCCCCTTTCTTTCTCCCTGGGCCTCCCGTCTCATGATCCTCTCATATCCCTTTTGCCAATCACCTGTCCAGCTCTTGGCTCCATCCCTCCCCCTCCTGTCTTCTCCTATCATTTTGGATCTCCCCCTCCCCCTCCCACTTTCAAATCTCTTACTAGCTCTTCTTTCAGTTAGTCCTGACGAAGGGTCTTGGCCCGAAACGTCGACTGTACCTCTTCCTAGAGATGCTGCCTGGTCTGCTGCGTCCACCAGTATTTTTTGTGTGTGTTTATAGTCAAAGTTTGTATATTTCATACAACCATGATATTTGTCTCCTCTCAGTCAGCCACAAAACAAAGAAACCCCCAAAAAAACCCACTAACAGTTGATGGCCAAACAGCCAAGGCGTAGAGAGAAAAAAAAATAGTGCAAAGAATAAAAGTAAGCAAGTAGCATATAAAAAGGAAGTTTTGTGAAAGACACGAAGCCAGGCATCACAGTAGCTAGAGCAGGCCGCAGCCTCAGTTCAGCACGGAGCCAAGTAAACGTGAAGGAACATTCAGAATCAAGCAGAACCAACCCGTGCCTTGCCTCCGGTCCTGGCATCCTGACCTCTTCAGTCTGGCCGGACGCTCTAATCGTCCAAACATTGTGTTGGTCCTCACTCTCAGACTGCTCTGGGGCCTGGACCCCAGCCGCCACAACCCAGCCCGTGCCCGACCTTTCCAACTCGCCCCAGTGCTTAAATTGACCAGATTTACAAGTGACAAATAAAGCTAGCATCTAAACCTTTAAACATTCATCTCTTGAACATATTGGCAACTCTGAGATCCACTGTAATCTCGGATGACCAACCCATTGTAATTTTAAAAGGATCATCCATAGACCTATGTCGCCATATCTTGTCCACTGCCTTTCTCCTACGTTCAAAGTTTAAAGTTCAAAGTAAATTTATTATCAAAGTACATATATTTCACCATACACAACCCTGAGATTCATTTCCTTGCCGGCATACTCAATAAATCTGCAGAATAATAGCCATAACAGAATCAATGAAAGACCGCCAAGGTTGAGTCGACAGAAAGTTAAGAACTTTCTGGAAAATACAGAAGCAGATGTACAGTAATTGTTGGAAAATCCACTGAATAATTACATATATTTAGCTGATCATGTTTGTGATCTAAGTGACCTTGGCTGTTAAATGATTGTTGGTGCCAGATGGGGTGGTTTGAGTATCTCACAAGTTTCTCGGGATTTGCACACACAACGGTCTCTGGAGTAGGGGTTCCAGCCTGTGGGCAATGATCCCCTTAGTTAATGGCAAGGCTCCATGGCATAAAAAGGGCTGAGAACGCTTGGGTTAGAGTTTCAGAGGAGAAAGGCCAGACTGCTTCATTTCTGAAGAGGCTGCAATTTGGTCCTGCGCTTCTCATATACGGACGGGCACCCAGTTCGGAAGGGGGCAGGTCATCTCCTGGGGGGCTTGCTCCTGGGCCTGGTCAAGATGGCCTTTCGCGGGTATAGGCCGCAGAAAGTGGAGGGCTGCCTGCCCCTCTTCCGAGGATACGTTTGTGCCCGACTGTCCTTGGAGAGGGTACGGTGGGGGACTCCCAGGAGAGGTGGGCCCTCCCAGTGTATTGACTGTTTTATAGCTGGTAGTAACCGTAATTTAATCTGAGTGTACTTACTGTCTTGTAAATATTGACTGTCCATACCTTGTGTATAGGTGTTGTAAATAAACTTTTATAGTTTTGTAAAATAAGAAGCTGACGGGAAGGCAACAGTAACTCAAATAACCACACGTTACAACAGTGGGGTGCAGAAGAGCGTCTCTGAATGCATAACGTGTTGAACCTTGAAACTGACGGGCTGCAGACCATGAACACACACTCAGTGGCCACTTTGTTAGGAGATACATGATAATAGGTTGAGCATATAATACCATACATTACCACACAGTCTGTGAAAGTCACTTTACACAAGCTTTACGGCATGGTAGTGTTGTGTTTAGCGTAATGCTTTAGCGTACAGACGATCCGGGTTCAATTCCCGCCGTTATGTGTAAGGAGTTTGTATGTTCTCCCCGTGACCACGTGGGTTTCCTCCGGGTGCTCCAGTTTCCTCCCACAGTCCAAAGACATACCGGTCGGTACGTTAGTTGGTTCATTGTAAATTTCCCCGTGATTAGGCCAGGAATAAAATCAGGGGACAAACAAGAGCAGATGCTGGAAATCCACACAACACACACACACACACACACACACACACACACACACACACACACACACACACACACACACACACACACAATGCTGGAGGAACTCAGCAGGCCAGGCAGCATCGATGGAAAAAAGTAGAGTTGACGTTTTGGGCCGAGACCCTTCGACGGTTCACTCTTTTCCATGGACGGCTTCCAGACTGTTCGGGCAGACCAGAAGTGCTCTGAGAGTGGTAAGCGTAAAGGAGTTGGGTGCTTACTGTTCTGGTTAACAACAGATGGTGCAATCTGGGGTACATTACGATCGGGGAATGTGTTTGCAGACTGGATATTGAACTTCCTACTGTTGGACTTCAGCCATATTCCACCAAGATACAACACGGGAGGTCGTTCCTGCCTGCGGCCATCGAACTTGCAGCTCCTTCCGTGGAGGGTCAGACACCCTGAGCCAGTAGACTGGTCCTGGACTTATTTCCATCTGGCATAGTTTGCATTTTGTTGTTTGATTGTTTGTGGTTTTTGTATTGCTATATTTACGCTCTATTCTTGGTTGGAGCGGCTGTAACGAAACCCAATTTCCCTCGGGATCAATAAAGTATATCTATCTATCTATCTATCTGCTGAGTTCCTCCAGCGTTTTCTGTGTGCTACTTAAAATCAGGGATCGATGGGCCGTGTGGCTCGAAGGGCCAGAAGAGTCTATTCCGCGCTGTATCCCAGTAAACAAACACACAAACAAATAAATAAATAACGTAAACACGAGGAATAAAGCCACATACAGTATTGACTGGGGAATCGGTTTCTTGTTGTTACATAGAAGGCCATTCAGCCATTGAGTCTATGTTGGCCTCTGGAACAATCTCATCTTTCTCACTACCTTCCCTCCCATTTATTGTCACTCATACCCCTGTCAACTGCCCCAGTCCTTACACCTCTCGCCCACACCCCAGGGGCAATTTACAGCAGCCAGTAACCTCCCTCTCTACTTGCCTTTGGGGTGTGGGAGGAAATTGGAGCACTCGGGAGGGGAGGGGTTGGTGGCGTACCACCCGGTCACAGGGGAGAACGTGAAAACTCCACGCAGGCAGCGCCCGAGGTCAGGATTGGGCCCTCGCCCCGGGAGCTGGGGAGGGGGAGGGGGGGTCAGCTTAAAACCAGACCAAAGGGCTTCACCCTCTGCAGCGCTCCCCCAGCATGGCACCGCAGGGCATCTCCGCGATCCGAGCTCACTCCCTTTTAATAGATCTGCCGTCACAGTCTGTAATTCCGAGACCAGGATCCCGTCCCCTGAGCTTCTGCTGAAACCCATCATTAAGTCTCAGCTCTCGTCATGATTACGGTCACAGCTTCGAATCTGTTCGCTGACTCAGAGTCTATTTCTCCCTCAGCTGCCTTCAGTGTTGGACTTGCTTGGTGACGTAGGGTTCAGAACACGGAACATAGTATTCCCACTACCTGACAGAGTGGCCACTGAGTTTAGGCTTGTGGTCTTCTGCTGTCGGTCCTGCCGAAGGGTCCTGGCTCAAAACGTCGACTGTACTCTTTTCCGTAGATGCTGCCTGGCCTGCTGAGTTCCTCCAGCACTTTTGTGTGTGTGCTTTGCTTGGATTTCCAGCACCTGCAGATTTTCTCTTGTTTGGGCTGTACGCATGCATTTCAAGGTTCCACGTGTTGTGCGTTCAGAGATGCTCCTCTGCACGCCGCTGTTGTAAATGTGTGGTTATTTGAGTTACTGTTGCCTTCCTGTCAGCTTGAACCAGTCTGGCCATTCTCCTCTGACCTCTCTCATTCACAAGGCTTTTCACCCACAGAACTGACACTCACTGGATGTGTTTTTTTTTGTTTTGCGCCATTCCCTGTAAACTCTAGAGATTCTGCTCCCATATCTTCTGATATCTGCGAAAATCGCAGGAGATCAGCAGTTTCTGAGATACTCGAACCACCCCGTCTGGCACCAACAATCATTCCACGGTCAAAGTCACTCAGATCCCATTTCTAGAGCAAGGAGAGATGCTCAGTTATTGTGCGAAATGTGTAAGATGTTTTTTGTGCTGTTCCCAGTCACCTGAGGGTGCAGAAAAAGAGTTTACACAGAGCACATCCTAGGACCTGACATCACAGTACAGGCCTTTCAGCCCACGATGCTGTGCTGGCCTTTTAACCCACTCCAAGATCAATCCAAGTCTTCCTTCCTACATATCCCTTATTTTTCTACCTCCGTGTGACTATCTAAGAGTGACCTTAATGTATCTGCGTCTACCCCTAACCCTGCAGGTGCACTTCACACACCCACCGTGTTGTGTAACAAGCAAGGCACACAAAATGCTGGAGGAGCTCAGGAGGCCAGGCAGCGTCGATGGAAAAGAGCAAATAAACTGTCGGCGTTTCGGGCCGAGACCCTCCATGAGGGGCTGCTAAAGGTCCTGAGGAAGGGTCTGGGCCCAAAACGTCGACCATTCATTCTTTTCCAGGGATGCTGCCTGGCCTCCTGAGTTCCTCCAGCATTCTGTGTGTGTGTCCCTTTGGATTTCCAGCATCTGCAGATTTCCTCCTGGTGCGTGTGACTTTGTGTAAAGAACCCATCACTACTTATCATTTCCTGCCAGTCACCATACCGACAGAAACTTCTTTGTCTAACATGCGATCAGCCTGTGTATATAAGCTATCTTGTTTATTTATATTTATTGTGTTCTTATACTCTGAGAATTCCCCCTATACTTTCCACCAATCACCTTAAAGAGGCCTCTTTGTATCAGCCACTACCGCCCTGGGAAAACGTCTCTGGCTCGCCATTTGTTCTATGCTTCTCTTCATCTTGTACCTCTCTATCAAGTCGCCTCTATCCCTCCTCCATTCTATGAGAAAAAGAACCTCAGCTCGCTTAACTTCTGTTCATAAGACATACCCTCTGGTCTGGGCAGTCTCCTGGTAGATCTCCTCTGCAGCCTCTCTGAAGCTTCAGAAAGGGAGCTACAGTGCTGTGTAAAAGACGGCAAGACAAGACAGTGACTATACTTTATTAGGAGTTTGAAGCGATTTGGCATGTCAACAAATACACTCAAAAAATTCTATAGATGTACCATGGAGAGCATTCTGACAGGCTGCACCACTGTCTAGTATGGAGGGGCTACTGCACAGGACTGAAAGAAGCTGCAGAAGGTTGTAAATCTAGTCGGCTCCATCTTGGGTACTAGCCTACAAAGTACCCAGGACATCTTTAGGGAGCAGTGTCTCAGAAAGGCAGCGTCCATTATTAGGGACCTCCAGCACCCAGGGCATGCCCTTTTCTCACTGTTACCATCAGGTTGGAGGTATAGAAGCCTGAAGGCACACACTCAGCGATTCAGGAACAGCTTCTTCCCCTCTGCCATCCGATTCCTAAATGGACATTGAATCTTTGGACACTACTTCACTTTTTAATATACAGTACTTCTGTTTTTGCACATTTAAAAAAAAATCTATTCAATATATGTAATTGATTTACTTGTTTATTTGTTATGTTTTGGCATACACACACACACACACACACACATATATATATATATATATAACTAGGGTGCCTAAAAATTTTGCACAGTACTGTATTTGTCAATGAGGAGCGGAGAGTGAGTTTGTAAACCTTGCGGGAGCAAAGGACGTTGGGAATGGCGAGGGTGGAGCGCCGTGAGAGGGGACTGGGACGGGTAATAGAGAAGGAGTCCCAGGGGCAGACACACCCAGCCACGAGACACCAGGCAAGGTCGATTGATTCTAAACAATTGAGTTATTGATCATTACAGAATGTCTCTCTGGTGCTTCCCTCTCCTCTCCCTTCCACTTTTCCCAACCGTGATTCCCCTCTCCCTGCCCCCTTCCCACTCTCAGTCCACAATAGAGACCCAGATCAGAATCAGGTTTATCATCACTCTCATATGTCATGAAATTTGTGTTTTTTTTTGCAGCAGCAGTTCAGTGCAATATCAAAAATTCCTACAGTACAGTGCAAAGGTCTTAGGCACCCTAGCTGTATATATATGGGCCTAAGACTATTGCACTGTTCTGTATCTAGATGCAACACACACAAGATGCTGGAGGAACTCTTTAAGCCAGGCAGCATCTATGGAAAAGAGCAAACATGATGTTTCAGTCTGAGACCCACAATCTGGACCCTTCAGTCTTGGCCTGAAACGTCGACTATTTGTTTCCATAGATGCTGCCTGACCTGCTGAGTTCTTCCGACATTTTGTGTGTGTGTTGCTTTGGATTTCCAGCATCTGCAGACTTTCTTGTGACTGTATGTATGTGCCAGGTAATAGAGTCTTGAATTAAACATTGTAAAACATTGTGTGACACACCGAGGTTTGTAAATTCTGGAATGAATATTCTTAATATTGCATTTGGCATCTATTAAGTTTTGTAATGAGCAATTGCTTCTTTACTGTTTCAGGTCTTGTAATGTACTGCAATTTGCTTTATGGAGTGTCTCTAATAAGCTTTGACTTTTTATTGCAACCATCAGAAGTGGTGCATTTAATATTGCAACTTTGCCTGTAACATTTATCAGCATAGTATCTCGTCTGTAACAAGGGATACATTTATCATTATATCAGTCCCTGTAGTGTATCATTTAGCATGTATCATATTTGTAACAAGGGAAATGTTTATCATTGTAACAGTCTCTGTAAATTTGAATTTAGCTTCATAAGGTTGTGTGGAACAAGGGTTTCATTTTGTATCGCATGGTTGTTACCAGTGTTACATTATGTCCTGTACTGCTCTTTGCATTAACACTGTATCAATGCCAGCAGCAAGTGATGCAGTTATACTTGCAATAATCCCATAACATTATATTTGGTGTTGTAACATTCTCTGTAAAATGTGTTTCATTTTGCGTTGTATCAGTATAGCAAGTGTCACATTTGCATTACTTTGATCCTGTTCAATCCAGGTTGCTCTGATCTCCTCATTTCTGAGAGATATACATAGATAGATGGATAGATAGATAGACATACAGATAGTCAGACAGACAGATAAATAAGCAATTAGATAGACAGACAGATAGATTGATGGTTAGATGGATAGACAGATAGATAATAGACAAATAGATGGACAGATAGACGAACAGATAGATAGATAGATAGACAGACAGATATATAGACAGACAGATAGACAGACAGAAAGATAGATAGACAGATGGACAGACAGATAGATAGATAGACAGATAGCCAGATAGATAGACAGATGGATAGATAGACAGATAGCCAGATAGACAGATAGATAGGCAGACAGAGATAATAGACAGATAGATGGACAGCTAGATAAATAAGTAAGTAAGTAATAATAAATAAGTAAATGGATAGATAGATAGATAGCCATGAAGAGGTAGATTGATCTTCACTGTCAAGAGGTCCATTCAGGAACCTTATAACAGTGGGTAGAAGCTATCGTTGAAGCTGTTTTTTCCGACTGTCATATTGTCTGCCCGATGGAAAGGGGAAGCAAAGGGAATGTCTGGGATATGCTGGTGTCTTTGACCATGTTGGCTGCCGTGCTGGGACAGCGAGTGTAGGCGGAGGAGGAGATCGGTTTTCGTCACGCGCTGAGCTGTGCCCATAGCTCTCTGCGATCTCTTGGACAGAGCTGTTGCCACACCAAGCCGTGATGCTTTCTATGAAGCATCTTTGAAAATTGTTAGATAAATGGCAAAAAATCAAACAGGAGCCAATGGGTATATGAGAGAGAATGAGTACAGGGAAATAACACCATAAGATTTAGGAACAGAATTAGGCCATTTGGCCCATCAAGTCTGCTCTGCCATTCAATCATGGCTGATCCAATTCCCTCTCCCGCCTTCTCCCCGTATCCCTTCAGGCCCTGATTATCCAAGAATCTATCAACCTCTGCCTTAAATATACCCAGTGACTTGGCCTCCACAGCCACCTGTGGCAACGAATTCCACAGATTCACCACCCAATGGCTAAAGAAATTCCTCCTCATCTCCGTTCTAAATGAACGTCCCTCCTTTCCCAGGCCTTGCCCTCGGGACTTAGACTCTCCCATCATAGCAAACACCCTTCCCACATCGACTCTTTCGAAGCCTTCCACCATTTGGGAAGCTGCCAGAATAAAAAAAGTGGAGGGAAGGGAAAGGAGGCTAGCTGGAAGGTGAGAGGTGAAGCCAGGTGGGTGGGAAGGGAAAAGGGCTGGAGAAGGAGGAATCCGATAGGAGAGGAGAGTGGACCGGAGGGGGAAGGGAAGGGGGAGGGGAAGGGGGAGGAAGGGAAGGAGGAGGGGACCCAGGGGGAAGGGAAGGAGGAGACCCAGGGGGAAGGGAAGGAGGAGGGGATTCAGGGGGAAGGGAAGGAGGAGACCCAGGGGGAAGGGAAGGGGGAGGGGACCCAGGAGGAAGGGAAGGAGGAGGGGACCCAGGGGGAAGGGAAGGAGGAGACCCAGGGGGAAGGGAAGGAGGAGGGGACCCAGGAGGAAGGGAAGGAGGAGACCCAGGGGGAAGGGAAGGGGAAGGGGACCCAGGGGGAAGGGAAGGAGGAGACCCAGGGGGAAGGGAAGGGGGAGGGGACCGAGGGGGAAGGGAAGGAGGAAAGGACCCAGGGGGAAGGGAAGGAGGAGGGGACCCAGGGGGAGGGGAAGGAGGAGACCCAGGGGGAAGGGAAGGGGGAGGGGACCCAGGGGGAAGGGAAGGAGGAAAGGACCCAGGGGGAAGGGAAGGAGGAGACCCAGGGGGAAGGGAAGGGGGAGGGGACCCAGGGGGAAGGGAAGGGGGAGGGGACCCAGGGGGAAGGGAAGGAGGAAAGGACCCAGGGGGAAGGGAAGGAGGAGACCCAGGGGGAAGGGAAGGAGGAGACCCAGGGGGAAGGGAAGGAGGAAAGGACCCAGGGGGAAGGGAAGGGGGAGGGGACCCAGGGGGAAGGGAAGGAGGAAAGGACCCAGGGGGAAGGGAAGGAGGAGGGGACCCAGGAGGAAGGGAAGGAAGAAAGGACCCAGGGGGAAGGGAAGGGGGAGGGGACCCAGGGGGAAGGGAAGGAGGAGGGGACGCAGGGGGAAGCAATGGGCAGGCTGAAAGAAGTAAAAAGTCAAAGTGGGAAATAATGGAACAGGGGAGGGGGAGGAAACATTTCTTTAACCGTAAGAAGAAATCGATATTCATTCCATCAGGTTGGCGGCTACCCAGATGGAATATAAGGTGTTGCTCCTCCACTCTGAGGGTGTCAGTCCGGGGCCTCCCCTCGTGCCAGGATGAGGCTGCCCCCAGGGTGGATGAGCAACACCTTATATTCCGCCTGGGCCCATGTGTCCTGAAGAAGGATCTTGGCCCAACACGTCGGCTATCCAACTTCCAGGGAAGCTGCCTGAGCCGCTGAGCTCCTCCGGCATTTTGTATGGGCTGCTCTGGATTTCCAGCATCTACAGAGTTTCTGCTGTTTATTATTGGCTCCTTCTAAGGTAACCATTCCTGTCGACCTCCTCCGAAGCCTCTCCAATATCAGCACAGGTGGGGGGGAGTGGGGCCAATGGGGTGGACACCTGAAAAGATGGCACACATCTGGTGGGGCCATGAGGAAGTAAGTATTTAATGCAAAATATTGGAATACTGAGCCATCTGGGGCTTCTGCACTGAAGCGATCTCTCTCTCTTTCGATGGTCCGTTGGCTCCGATTCGGGGCGAACTCGAACAAGCGTCGCTTTGGACTATTCCATTGAATCAGGGACATGTTGCCCCCCACCCCCCACCCCTCGTGATATCTCCCTCTCTCTCGTTAACGAGAGAGAAGGCCTGTTGAGATGTCAGAGTGTTGGGATGGACGGTAGTTTTTGATGAGCCGCGGATCATGGTCTCTGGGAGGCGTGGCCGGTGGGGGTCGACTCCTCTGCTGGAGCAAGCGGCGGGGTGGGGGGGGGAGTTGACACTTCTGCTGCTGCTTGTGTGTGGGAGTGGGGAGGGGGGTCTTTGGGGTTCCAACGACTTTCTGTCATTCATTCTTCGACTTTTTTTCCCCCGTTTTGTGGACGCCTGTGAAGAGCAAGAGTTTCGGGCTGTGTTCTGTACGCCTCCTCGGAGATTAGATCGAATCACTGGCAGCATCACTAGTGACTGCAATTCCTATTTTTCATTTGGCACTTTGAAGCCGCCCGCTGTAACAACCACAAGAGAAAGAGGCAAACAATTAATTATGGTCAGGAGCCAATCTAACCGTCTGCTGAGAAAATATTGAGTGATGGTGAAACTTGACCACAAAGCAGATTCAGCTCTCTACATCACGAAGAGAGAAAGAGAGGGGCTGCTGCCAGCAAATTAGAATTAAGATGGAGTTTTGTTTTGTCCTGTAATTGAAATTATGAATATTAATTACAGTCAGGCTGCGTCTCTGAGCTTGGTCTGTACAAGCTACGGGGAGAATGAACCTACTTGCAATACAGTGCATTCTAACAAGCCCAGTGGGAGCTCGGGGTCATGATCTCCACTGGCCCCACGCTCCAACGGCCGGGCGGAAACTTCTGGAAAGTGTGGAGGCTGGATAAGAGTGTGGGACAAGTTAATCTCACTGGTCTTTGTGTCACACAGAGAGCTTGACTCATAAGGAGAAATTGGATTGGCTGGAACAGTCCAGACGAAGGGTCTTGGCCCGAAGCGTTGATCTTTTATTCCCATCCGTAGATGCTGCCTGACCTGCTCAGCTGTTCCGGGACATTATGTGTACTGCTCTGGATTTCCAGCATCTGCAGTACCTTGTGTGTCCGGACCTGTTTTCCCTCAAGTTTCAAAGTTCAAAGTAAAATGTAATCAAATGACCTATATACCATACGCAACTTGAGATTAATTTTCTTGTGGGCATTTAGAGGAAAATGAAGAAATACAGTGTGTTTGTGAGTTGGGGGTGGGTGGGAGGGAGGAAAGGGGTTTTTTTTTTGTGTTGTTGTTGCTTGTTGTGTTCCAGTTGTTGTGCCGAGCATTGTGGGCACGCGACGTTGGCGTCAGAATGCGTGGCGAATCTTGCGGGCTGCCCCCAGCACATGCTCAGGCACATTTCACTGTCTGCTAATGTGCAGCCGGGAAAGCGGGCTGGAAAATGGCGGCTGGAATTTAATGCAGACAAGTGCCAGGTGTTGCACTCTGGTCGGACCAACCAGGGTTGGACTTACCGTAAGCAGTAGGGCACTGAGGAGTGTGGTTGAACAAAGGGATCTGGGAATACAGGTCTATAATTCATTGAAAGTGGCATCGCAGGTAGATAGGGTTGTAAAGAAAGCATTTGGCACATAAATAACCGGGAGGAGAAGATGGCGGTGCACCTGCGTGTGCGCAGTCCTCTGGTGAAAAATGATATCGTATCTGTTAAATAGGGGCCGTGGACAGTTCTGATTTGATGGAGAATGGACGTGAAAGAACAGAGGAACATCTGGAGAAATTTCTGAAACGCCTGCTCGCGGCTGTCGTTACTGTGTGGTCGGGAATCTTTCGGAGAGTAGGCCTCAAAATCCCCGGCCTTGCCTGCTTTTGGCGACCGAGAAGGAGGTTGAATCGGTCGGATAGAGATGGCGCTCAGTACTCGGTGTCGGAGAGCTGATCAGAGCTCGAAGTTTTCCGATGACTCAGAGTCGGATTGTGGTCGGCATGGCAGGGAGAGTTTTTCTTCCTTCTCCCGTCTGTGTGAGATGTGGGACATTTGAGAAACTTTGAACTTTACTGTGCTCACGGACTTCTTCATCAAGTTATGGTATTGTTGCACTGTTGTAACTATATGTTATAATTATTTGGTTTTGTCAGCTTTTTCAGTCTTGGTCTGTCCTGTGTTTTGTGATATCACACCGGAGGAAATAATGTATCATTTCTTAATGCATGCATTACTAAATGACAATAAAAGAGGACTGCGTGTCTTCATAATCTAAATCAAAGTATTAAGTACAGGAGATGGGATGTTATGCTGAAGTTGTACAAGACATTGGTGAGGCCTAAGTTGGAGTATTGTGTGCAGTTTTGGTCACCCACCTACAGGAAAGATGTAAACAAGGTTGAAAGAGTACAGAGAAAATTTACAAGGAGTCTGGAGGACCTGAGTTATAAGGAAAGATTGAACAGGTTAGGACTTTATTCCTTGGAATGTAGAAGATTGAGGGAAGATTTGATAGAGGTATGCAAAGTTATGAGAGGTATAGATAGGGTTTTTCCACTGAGGTTGGGTGGGACTACAACCAGAGGTCATGGGTTAAGGGTGAAAGGTGAAAAGTTTAAAGGGAACATGAGGGGGAACGTCTTCACTCAGAGGGTGGTGAGAGTGTGGAATGAGCTGCCAGCACAAGTGGTGCATGTGAGCTTAGTTTCAACGTTTAAGAGAAGTTTGGATAGGTACACGGATGGGAGGGGTATGGAGGGCCCGTGCAGGTCAATGGGAGTAGGCCGTTTAAATGTTTGGCATGGACTAGATGGGCTGAAGGGCCTGTTTCTGTGCTGTACTTTTCTGTGACTCTATAAATGAACCTGAACCTGGAATCTGACAAGGTGGATGGTCACAGTTTTTTTCCTTCTGAAACCGTAGAGTTTATGATATGAGTAGCAAACAGCAACATGGTCTGCAGCCAGGTCATCTCCTCAGTACCCAAACCAGTTCCTCCGATACCCCAACTATCTCCTCCGATACCCCGACAGTCTCCTCCAATACCCCGACAGGCTCCTCCGATACCCTGACTGTGTCCTCCGATACCCCGACAGTCTCCTCCGATACCCCGACTGTCTCCTCCGATACCCCGACAGTCTCCTCCAATACCCCGACAGGCTCCTCCGATACCCTGACTATCTCCCCCAATAGCCCGACTGTCTCCTCCAATACCCTGACAGTCTCCTCCGATACCCCGACTGTCTCCTTCGATACCCCGACGGTCTCCTTCGATACCCCGACTGTCTCCTCCGATACCCCGACTGTCTCCTTCGATACGCCGACTGTCTCCTCCGATACCCCGACAGTCTCCTCTGATACCTTGACGGACTCCTCCGATACCCCGAACAGTCTCCTCCGATACCCCGACTGTCTCCTTCGATACCCCGACGGTCTCCTCTGATACCTTGATGGACTCCTCCGACATCCCAACTGGCTGCTTCTTTGACACCTGAGCTGGTTCCTTCTCCGACACCAGTCCAGTCCAACGAGCACCTCACTGATGGGGTAGCCCTGCAGCACCCAACGTTCTTGGGGTAGGATTGTCTTCGGATCATAAGGAAAAAGCAAATTTCACAAAGGAAAAAAGCACTTTTGTGTGGCCCCTGAGAAGCTGCTGTGATCACATGTGCTGCCATCTTATCGGAAGATGAAGTTCAAAGAATGAAGAGATCTTAATACACCAAACGTAATAACAGAGAAAAAACCGTGAATTACACACACACACACACACACACACAGACAGACAGACACACATACACACACACACACACACACACACACACACACACACACACACACACACACACATACATACATATATATATATATATATAAAATAGTTAAATTAAATAAGTTGAAAGCAGATGTGTTATCAAAGTACGTATGCTATATATAACTTCGAGATTCGTCTCCTTGCAGGCGGCCACAGAACAAAGAAACACAATGGAACCCATTAAAAACACAAGAAGACAGACAAACACCCAGTGTGCAGAGAAAAAAAACAAATCATGCAAACATTAATAGAAACAATTAAGCAGTTCCAAAAATAGAAATAAAAAAAGTACTAAGATAGTATTCATGGGTTCAATGTCCATTTAGGAATCGGATGGCAGAGGGGAAGAAGCTGTTCCTGAATCATTGAGTGTGTGTCTTCAGGCTTCTGTACCTCCTCCCTGATGGTGACGATGAGAAGAGGGCACGTCCTGGGTGATGGGGGTCCTTAATGATGGACGCTGCCTTTCTGAGGCATCGCTCCGTGAAGACGTCCTGGACACTACAGAGGCTGGTGCCCGTGGTGGAGCTGACTGAGTTTAGACCTCTCTGCAGTTTATTTTGATCCTGTGCAATACCCCTGCCCCCGCCCCCACCACCCATACCATTCGGAGATGCAGCCAGCCAGAATGCTCTCCACAGTACATCTGTAGAAGCTTCCGAGTGTTTTAGATGACATGCCAAATCTCCTCAAACTCCCAATGAAATATAGTCAATATGTCATGCCTTCTTTGTAACTGCATCGATGTGTTGGGACCAGGTTAGATCCTCAGCGATATTGACACTCAGGAATTTTAAATTGCTCACTCTCGCCACTTCTGATCTCGCTGTGAGGATTGGGGTGTGCTCCCTTATCTTCACCTCATTCCCGATTGGACCTCTGACACTCTAATAGAGTTAGATAGCACAGGAACAGACCCTTCGGCCCAGCGTGTCCGTGCTGACCCACTTGCCAAAATGAGCCAGTCCTATTTGCCTCTGTTTGCTCCATAACCCTCTAAAGGGGTTCCCAACCTTCTTTACACCAAGGACCCATACCATCATGCGAGACCTCAGGCTGGGAACCCCAGCTAAACATCTCCAATCCATGTCTGCTGGGGTTGTCTCCAATCACCTGTGCTCTCGGCGTGGCCTACTCCGGGTTGTGGAGAGCCGGCGCAGATATGGGTCGGGGCGGGGGGGAACCGCTTTGTCAAGCGTCTTCACTCTGCCTGGCGAAAAAGGCAGACTCGTGGTCACCCGCCCCAGTTCAGCTTTCCATTCACAACCTGACACGTCCGTCCATGGTCAAGCCCAGGCTGAAGCAGCAAAATCTCATATTCCGCCTGGGCGGCCTCCAACCAATTTGTCCCCTTGCCCCCGTCCCCCAAACATTGTTACTTTCCCATTCCCCATTCTGGTTCCCCTCTCACCCCCTTCTCCTCTCCTCGCCTGCCCATCACCTCCCTCTGTTCCCCTTCCCTTTCTCCCATGGTCCACTCTCCTCTCCTATCGGACTCCCTCTTCTTCAGCCCTTCCCATTCTCCACCTATCCCCTCCCAGCTTCTCACTTCATCATCCTCCTCCACCCACCCACCTTCCCCCCTCACCTATCACCTGCCAGCTCGTACTCCTTCCCCTCCTCCACCTCACTATTCGAGCCTCCTTCCTATCCAGCCCCGAAGGAGGCTCTCTGCCCGACTGTTTATTCCCCCTCCACAGATGCTGCCTGACGCTGAGTCCCTCCAGTGTCAAAATTTCCAGAGCCTGCAGAATCTCATGTACTTCCCATCCCCGAAGCTATCCAAGTGTCTCTGATATCCTGTAGGTATACCTGCCTCGACCACTTCCTCTACAGCTCAATCCATGCATCTGTGCAAAAAACTGTCCCCCTTTAAATCTTTCCTCTCTCACTGTAAATCTATGCTGTCTAATTTTTCTGGCCAGCTCACTACAGGAAGGGTGTGGATACTATAGAGAGGCAGAGGAGATTTACAAGGATGTTGCCTGGATTGGGGAGCGTGCCTTGTGAGAATAGGTTGAGCGAACTCGGCCTTTTCTCCTTGGAGCGACGGAGGATGAGAGGTGACCCGATAGAGGTGTATAAGATGATGAGAGGCATTGATCGTGTGGATAGTCAGAGGCTTTCTCCCAGGGCTGAGGTGGCTAGCATGAGGGGGCACAGTTTTAAGTAGGTACAAGGGAGATGTCAGAGGTAAGAGAGTGGTGGAATGCACGGCCAGTGACGGTGGTGAAAGCAGATACAATAAGGTCTTTTAAGAGACTCTCATGGAGCTTTAGAGTAGGTTACATGGTCAGCCCAACACTGTGGGCTGAAGGGCCTGTAATGTGCAGTAATTTTCTATGTTCTGTGTTAAACTCCCCGACCCTCTGACCATCCACCTTCTCAACGGTCCCCCGTGATTTTATAACCTCATTCTTCAACCTCCTTCTGTCCCCAGGCTCCTCACCACAGGGTTCCTCTCTGCAACCAGGAGCTGATTTACAGCTCACACTCTTACTTCCAAGGACTCTTTACAAACCACGTTCTCTGTATTATTTTGTTTGCACAATTTCTCTTCTTTCGCACATTGGTTGGTTGTCAGTCTTTTTTTAATGTGCAGAATTTTTGTAAGTTCTATCAATAGATTTCAATTTGTATATCACATGTACAACAAAACAACATCAACTCAAGCCTCTGCTTTTTTCTACTGCTCATTTCATTTCACTATTTTATATATATATATATACTTACTGTAATTCAGTTTTTTAAATTATTAGGTATTTCATTGTACTGCTGCCACAAAGACATCAAATTTCACAACTTATGCCAGTGATATTAAACCTGATTCTGATTTCCTGAGAAAGATAATGGTTTGGAAAGGCTCCCGCGTGGGTTGGATGAAGGAGAGCAACAGAGGTGCCTTTATGGGGGGGTTTGAAGGAGACAAGAAGGGCTGTGATGGGCCAAGAGGCTCGGCTGCACCATGAACGTGAAGGCAGGACCTTAACGTACTGGGGAAAAGTCCGAGGCATATACAGTATATATATAACACTCACAACACGCCGGAGGAACTCAGCAGGTTGGGCAGCATCCGTGGAAAAGATCGGTCGACGTTTCAGGCCGGAACCCTTCGTCAGGACTGCAGGGGGACGGGGCAGAGGCCCTATACAGAAGGTGGGGGGAGGGTGGGAAGGAGAAGGCTGGTAGGTTCCAGGTGAAAAACCAGTAAGGGGAAAGATAAAGGGGTGGGGGAGAGGAAGCAGGGAGGGGATAGGCAGGAAAGGTGAAGAAGGAATAGGGGAAAACACAATGGGTAGTAGAAGGAGGCAGGACCATGAGGGAGGTGGTAGGCAGCTGGGGGAGGGAGCAGAGTGACATAGGGATAGGGGAAGGGAGGGGGAGGGAATTACCGGAAGTTGGAGAATTCTATGTATATAGAAGTCAGAGTTTTGCACAGTACTGTATGTGTCAACGTGGAGCGGAAAGCGAGTTTGTAAATCTGGTGGGAGCAAAGGATATTGGGAATGGCGAGGGCGGGAGAGGTGTGGGACAGGTGGACAGGTGGCAGAGAAGGAGTGCCAGGGGCAGGGGCTGGGACGGGTATAGACACCAGGCAAGGTGATTTGATTCCAAACAATTGGTTTATTGATCATTACCGAATGTCTCTCTGGTGCTTCCCACTCCCTCCCCTCTCCCTGTCCTCTTCCCACTCTCAGTCCACAATAGAGACCCAGATCAGAATCAGGTTTATCATCACTCACATCTGTCATGAAATGTGTTATTTTTATGGCAGCAGTACAGTGCAATACATAAAATTACTACAGTACTGTGCAAAAGTCCTGGGCACCCTGGCTCGCCATTCCCAACATCCTTTGCTCCGGCCAGATTGACAAACTCGCTGTCCGCTCCACATTGACAAATACGATATTGTGTAAAAATCTTAGGCACCCCAGCTGTACACAGTATACACGTATAAGACTTGAGCACAGTACTGTAAAGAAAGCTCTGTCCACATTTGTTTCTTGTATATAAGTATTAATGAATAACATTTATTTTCTGAAATTAAATAAATGATAGGTGAGAGGGTGGATGGGAGGAAGTTTGCAAAACCTGACATGGAGTAGTTAGCAGCAGGACGTGTCTGTCATAGAGACACACGATAAGGAACGGACCCTTATGTCCATCGAGCCCATGGCAACCATCAACCAATCATTTACACCCATCCTACAGGAACCCCATTCTATCACCCAATAGGGGTCAGATAACCTGCCAATCTGCAGGTTTTCAGGAAGGGCAAGGAAATGGGAGCCGCCCCCCCCCCACCCCCGGGGAGAAATCCATACAGTCGCTGGGAGAGCGTTCAAACTCCACACAGACAGTTCCAGAGGTCAGGACTAGGGCACTGTGAGGCGACTCTGCAGTCTGGGCCGCTGGGCCGCCCAAACGGAACAGCTTTCTAAACGGGCTCGGGGTTGTTGCGGTCGACGTTTCGGGCCGAGGGCCCCCCTCCCCCCCCACCTTCAGCCTGGTGTGGCCGGACCCTGCTCGACTTGGAAACCCGCGCCTGAAGCCAACTCAAGAACCGTGGGTTGAGATCCCTGCCGCCCGGTCTTAGGTTAAAACAAAACAGTGGTGAGAAGAGGCATCGGCCAGTGACCTCTTGGTTCGGCAGAGCATGTGACAGAAATTTAAAAACCCTCCCTATTGCTTTCCATTGGAAAAAGGCCTCATCTTCGCTGCTCACCGGCACCACCAACTGGGAGGCACCGGTACTGCAGACCAAGAGAATCGTTGCTTGAATTTCCAGCATCTGCAGAATTCCTCGAGTTTGCCAATCCAAATCAGTCAGGATAATTATCACTGACATGTATCGCAAAACTTTGTTGTTTTGTGGCAGCACTACAGTGTATGGGGTGTCAGGGAGGGGTAGCGCCTCTGGTGGGGGAACATGTCGCGTCCTTTTCAGGGCGGTTAGTCCACCTTTGGTCCCCACCTGGCACTCAGCTCTCACCTGTGGCTCCCCGTAGCTGTTTGCATGCGACAGCGGCCACACCCCGGGCAACGGCTTCGACAAGCCGGCTAAACCAGGTGAGGGTAGCCGACGGTTCTCAAACCCTCGGTGAGATAGGGAGTTGTCTATCCCAGCATGTGAAGACAGACGCCGGTGGATTGAGCGGACGAGACCAATGGAAGGTCCAACGGTCAAGAAGGCGTCTCTGCAAGCGTCGTGGAACATGTAGAGCAGGACAAGACACAGAAGATGTTCTGGTCATCCACTGTGCCTAGTCCCATCCCCAGCCATCTCGACTCTTGTCTTGCCACTGGATCCGGATGGGAATTGGGAAGTGAGAGTGAGGCTGACGCTGCACAACTCTCCCTCACTTAAATCCAAATCACGCGCTAGTCTCGACACCATCATAATGGTGTCGAGCTCCTCATCAACGTCAATGATGGACGAACAACAGTGCACTACATGGAAAAGTAATTTAAATCACAGTAGGAACTCACATAAATAAATGGCGCAAAAGGTTGTACAATGCATACATACATTATTGTATATAATCTATTTTGGTGTTCCCACAACCAGTGATCTCACTTTAAGGACTCTTTATCTCATGTTGTTATTATTTATTGCTATTTATTTATATTTGCATTTGCACAGTTTGTTGTCTTCTGCACTCTGGTTGATCTTTCATTGATCCTGTTACAGTTACTATTCTATAGATTTACTGAGTATGCCCGCAGGAAAATGAATCTCAAGGTTGTATATGATGACATATGTGTACCCTGATAATAAAATTTACTTTGAACGTACTTTGATATTAAATGTACCTTGAACTTTGAAAAGAGGTACTCAAATCACAAACAAGGGAAACTCTGCGGTTTCTGGAAATCCAGAGCAACACACACACACACACACACACACACACACACACTCACACAAAATGCTGGAGAAACTTGGCAGGCCAGGCAGCATCAATGGAAAAAAAGTACGGCCGACGTTTCAGGCCAAAACTCTGTTCCATAGATGCTGCCTGGCCTGCTGAGTTCCTCCAGCATTTTGCATGTGTTGATAGTGAGGTAGCGTCAACAGGTTCAGAAACCTGATGGCGGGAGGAGGGGGAGGAAGCTGTTTCTAAAATGTTGAGCGAGGTCTTCAGGCCCCTGTACCTCCTCCCCGGGGGGGTATTGATGAGAGGAGGGCGTATCTCAGCTGGTGAGGGTCCTTAGTGATGGATGCTGCCCTCAGTGCTGGGGAGGCAGCCTCTTCCAACCCTATGCGTTGAAGCCTTCATACCAAACAGAGAAGCAAGTGGCCAGAAGGCACATCTGAAGAAACTTGCAAGAGCCTTTGGTGACGTACCACATCTCCTCAGACTCCTAATGAAATGCAGCCACTGTCGTGCCTTCTTTGAAATTGCATCAATTTGTTGGGCCCAGAGATGTTGAGGCCCACAGGCCAAATAGCCTAATTCTGCTCCTGTGTCTTGTGGTCCTTGATCTTGGCGATGTCTCGAGCCGAGATGGAGGCATGTTGGGTCTCAGAGAAGCACAGCGTGTTCTACATGGGGCCTGTGAAGTAGCTGAGGGTTGTGTGCTGTTTCCATGGCAACGGCATTATTCCTTGCTCCGGAGAATATGCCAGCCTGTGGTAGCACCATGCACAACCCAACGGTGTTGGGATTGGTGTATTAATGTCACGTGGACCAAAAGCTTGTCCTGCAATCTGTTCATACAGGCAAATCATTACACAGGGTATCGAGCTAAAATTTCATTCGGAGCTTGAGGAGGTTTGCTAGGGCACCACAGACACTCGCAAATTTCTACAGATGTACTGTGGAGAGCATTCTAACTGGCTGCATCACCGTCTGGTATGGGGTGGGGGGCTACAGCACAGGATCGAAATAAGCTGTAGAGAGTTGTAAACTCAGTCAGCTCCATCATGGGCACCAGCCTCCCCAGCATCCACGACATCTTCAAGGAGCGATGCCTCAAAAAGGCCGCGTTCATTATTAAGGACCCCCACCACCCAGGACATGCCCTCTTCTCATTGCTACCATCAGGGAGGAGGTACAGGAGCCTGAAGACACACACTCAACGATTCAGGAACAGCTTCTTCCCCTCTGCCATCCGATTCCTGAATGGACATTGAACCCGTGAACTCTACCTCACTAATTCTTTTGCTCTTTTTTCACTACTTACTTAATTAAAAATTTTAAATATATATATCTTACTTTAATTTACAATAGTAATATTTTTATTATTATGTATTACGTTATACTGCTGCCGCATAACAACAAGTTTCATGACACATGCTGGTGATATTAAACCTGATTCTGATAAGATAAAACAATAACGTTGCAGCAGAAAGTGTAAAGACTACCGGGAAACTGCAGATTAGATTAGATTAGATTATGAGGACACTCAGTCCTCGTTTATTGTCATTTAGAAATGCATGCATTAAAAAATGATACAATGTTCCTCCAGAATGATATCACAAGAAAACACAGGACAAACCAAGACTAAAACTGACAAAACCACATAATTACGTTTGTATAACATATAGTTACAACAGTGCAAAGTAATACTGTAATTTGATAAAGAGCAGACCATGGGCACGGTAAAAAAAAGTCTCAAAGTCCCGATAGACTCATCATCCCACGCAGGCGGCAGAAGGGAGGAACTCTCCCTGCCATGAACCTCCAAGCGCCGCCAACTTGCCGATGCAGCACCATTGGAAGCACCCGACCGCAGCGGACTCTGAGTCCGTCCGAAAACTTCGAGCCTCCGACCAGCCCTCCGACACAGCCTCTCCGAGCACCATCCTCTGCCGAGCGCTTCGACCCCACCCCGGCCGCCGAGCAACAAGCAAAGCTGAGGACTCGGGGCCTTCCCCTCCGGAGATTCTGGATCACACAGTAACAGCAGCAGCAAAGCAGGCATTTCAGAAGTTTCTCCAGATGTTCCTGTGTGCTTCTCACGGCTGTCTCCATCAAATCAGGATTGCGTACGGCATCCTACTTAACAAATAACAGACATCACCACCAGAGTGGCCACTGCGAGCTGCGTTGCACCGCCATCTTCTCCTCCTCAATAATCAATAAAGTGCACGATCATAACGAGGTAGATTGTGAGGCCAAGGGTCCATCTCTTATTGTGCAAAAGGTCCTTTCAAGGGTCTGATAACAGCGGGACAGAAGTTGTCCTTCGGACGAGTGCCACATGCTTTCGGGCTTTCGTATCTTCTGCCCCGATGGGAGTGGGGAGAAGAGAGAACGTCATGGAGGGGAGGATGACTGCCTGTGATGTGCTGAGCTGTGTCCACAACTCTCTGTGGTTTCTGTCCATCACGAGCTGAGCAGTTGGCATTCCAAAGCCGTGATGAACCCAGACAGAATTCGTTCTATGATGCATTGATCAAAATTGGTAAGGGCCGACAGTGACGTGCTGGATTTCATAGAAACTTAGAAAACCTACAGCACAATACAGGCCCTTCGGCCCACAATGCTGTGCCGAACATGTACTTACTAAAGAAATGACCTTGGGTTACCATAGCCCTCTATTCTTCTAAGCTCATGTACCTATCCAGGAGTCTCTTAAAAGTCCCTATTGTGTCCGCCTCCACCACAGTCGCTGGCAGCCCATTCCACGCACTCACCACTCCCTGTGAAAAAAACTTACCCCTGATATCTCCTCTATACCTACTTCAAAGCACCTTAAAACTGCGCCCCCTCGCGTTAGCCATTTCAGCCCTGGGAAAAAGCCTCTGACTATCCACACGATCAATACCTCCCATCATCTTTTACACCTCTATCAGGTCACCTCTCATCCTCCGTCGCTCCAAGGAGAAAAGGCCCAGTTCACTCAACCTTTTTCGTAAGGCATGCTCCCCAATCGAGGCAACACCCTTGTAAATCTCCTCTGCATCTTTTCTATGGTTTCCACATCCTTCCTGTAGTGAGGTGACCAGAATTGAGCACAGTACTCCAAGTGGGACCTGACCAGGATCCTATATAGCTGTTTCCTTTGCCTCCAGTGGAGGTTGAACCGTTGTTGAATTTTCTTGGCTGTAACATTAATGTGGTTGGACCAGGACAGACTTTTGGTGGGGTTCACTCCTAGTGGACACAATCTCAACAGTATTGATGTAGGCGTGAGAGGTTCCAGAGGATTGGAGGATAACCAATGTTGTTCCACTGTTTAAAAAAGGCTCTAAACGGGAACCAGGAAATTATAGGCCAGTGAGCCTGAGTATAGATAGATAGATATACTTTATTGATCCCGAGGGAAATTGGGTTTCGTTACAGCTGCACCAACCAAGAATAGAGCATAAATACAGTATAGCAGTACAGTAGTGGGAAAGTTATTAGAAGGCTTTATATGGGACTGGATATATGAGTATTTGGATAGACAGGGTCTAATTACGGATACTCAACATGGCTTTGTGTGTGGTAGGTCAGGGCTGGCCAATCTTTTTCGAGGAAGTTACCAGGAAAGTGAATGGAGGCAAGGCAGTGGATGTTGTCTACATGGACTTTGACAGGGTCCAAGATGGGAGGTTGGTTGAGAAGGTTCGGTCGCTCGGCATTCAGGATGAGGTAGTAAATTGGACTGCACACAACAGGAATTCTGCAGATGCCGTAAATTCAAGCAACACGCATAAAAGTTGCCGGTGAATGCAGCAGGCCAGGCAGCATCTCTAGGAAGAGGTACAGTCGACGTTTCAGGCCCCTTCGTCAGGACTAACTGAAGGAAGAGTGAGTAAGGGATTTGAAAGTTGGAAGGGGAGGGGGAGATCCAAAATGATAGGAGAAGACAGGAGGGGGAGGGATGGAGCCAAGAGCTGGACAGGTGATTGGCAATAGGGATACGAGAGGATCATGGGACAGGAGGTCCGGGAAGAAAGACAAGGCGGGGGGGACCCAGAGGATGGGCAAGGGGTATATTCAGAGGGACAGAGGGAGAAAAAGGAGAGTGAGAGAAAGAATGTGTGTATAAAAATAAGTAACAGATGGGGTACGAGGGGGAGGTGGGGCATTAGTGGAAGTTAGAGAAGTCGATGTTCATGCCATCAGGTTGGAGGCTACCCAGACGGAATATAAGGTGCTGTTGTAGTCTGGCGTACTGACCTCTACTTTGCCGAGGCACAGCAACAACTCGCGGATACCTCCTCTTATTTACCCCTCGATCGTGACCCCACTAAGGAGCGCCAGGCCATTGTCTCCCACACCATCACCGACTTTATCCGCTCTGGGGATCTCCCATCCACTGCTACCAACCTTATAGTTCCCACACCTCGCACTTCCCGTTTCTACCTCCTACCCAAGATCCACAAACCTGCCTGTCCTGGCCGACCTATTGTCTCAGCTTGCTCCTGCCCCACCGAACTCGTTTCTGCATACCTCGACACGGGTTTATCCCCCCTTGTTCAATCCCTTCCGACCTATGTTCGTGACACTTCTCACGCTCTTAAACTTTTCGATGATTTTAAGTTCCCTGGCCCCCACCGCTTTATTTTCACCATGGATGTCCAGTCCCTATATACTTCCATCCCCCATCAGGAAGGTCTCAAAGCTCTACGCTTCTTTTTGGATTCCAGACCTAATCAGTTCCCCTCTACCACCACTCTGCTCCGTCTAGCGGAATTAGTCCTTACTCTTAATAATTTCTCCTTTGGCTCCTCCCACTTCCTCCAAACTTAAAGTGTAGCTATGGGCACCCATATGGGTCCTAGCTATGCCTGCCTTTTTGTTGGCTTTGTGGAACAATCTATGTTCCGTGCCTATTCTGGTATCTGTCCCCCACTTTTCCTTCGCTACATCGACGACTGCATTGGCGCTGCTTCCTGCACGCATGCAGAACTTGTTGACTTTATTAACTTTGCCTCCAACTTTCACCCTGCCCTCAAGTTTACCTGGTCCATTTCCGACACCTCCCTCCCCTTTCTAGATCTTTCTGTCTCTGTCTCTGGAGACAGCTTATCCACTGATGTCGACTATAAGCCTACTGACTCTCACAGCTATCTGGACTATTCCTCTTCTCACCCTGTCTCTTGCAAAAACGCCATCCTCTTCTCGCAATTCCTCTGTCTCCGCCGCATCTGCTCTCAGGATGAGGCTTTTCATTCTAGGACGAGGGAGATGTTTTCCTTTTTTAAAGAAAGGGGCTTCCCTTCCTCCACTATCAACTCTGCTCTTAAACGCATCTCCCCCATTTCACGTACATCTGCTCTCACTCCATCCTCCCACCACCCCACTAGGAATAGGGTTCCCCTGGTCCTCACCTACCACCCCACCAGCCTCTGGGTCCAACATATTATTCTCCGTAACTTCCGCCACCTCCAAAGGGATCCCACCACTAAGCACATCTTTCCCTCCACCCCCTCTCTGCATTCCGCAGGGATCGCTCCCTACGCAACTCCCTTGTCCATTCGTCCCCCCCATCCCTTCCCACTGATCTCCCTCCTGGCACTTATCCGTGTAAGCGGAACAAGTGCTACACATGCCCTTACACTTCCTCCCTTACCACCATTCAGGGCCCCAAACAGTCCTTCCAGGTGAGGCAACACTTCACCTGTGAGTCGGCTGGGGTGATATACTGCGTCCGGTGCTCCCAATGTGGCCTTTTATATATTGGTGAGACCCGACGCAGACTGGGAGACTGCTTTGCTGAACATCTACGCTCTGTCTGCCAGAGAAAGCAGGACCTCCCAGTGGCCACACATTTTAATTCCACATCCCATTCCCATTCTGACATGTCTATCCACGGCCTCCTCTACTGTAAAGATGAAGCCACACTCAGGTTGGAGGAACAACACATTATATTCCGTCTGGGTAGCCTCCAACCTGATGGCATGAACATCGACTTCTCTAACTTCCACTAATGCCCCACCTCCCCCTCGTACCCCATCTGTTACTTATTTTTATACACACATTCTTTCTCTCACTCTCTTTTTCCTCCCTCTGAATATACCCCTTGCCCATCCTTTGGTTCTCCCCCTTTGTCTTTCTTCCTGGACCTCCTGTCCCATGATCCTCTCGTATCCTTTTTGCCAATCATCTGTCCAGCTCTTGGCTCCATCCCTCCCCCTCCTGTCTTCTCCTATCATTTTGGATCTCCCCCTCCCCCTCCAGCTTTCAAATCCCTTACTCACTCTTCCTTCAGTTAGTCCTGACGAAGGGTCTCGGCCCGAAACGTCGACTGCACCTCTTCCTAGAGATGCTGCCTGGCCTGCTGCGTTCACCAGCAACTTTTATGTGTGTTAATTGGACTGCACATTGGCTTTATGTGAGAAGCCAGAGAGTAGTAATAGATGGTTGCCTCTCTGAGTGGAGGCCTGTGACTAGTGGTGTGCCACAGGGATCGATGCTGGGTCCATTGTTCTTTGTCATCTACGAGGGGTGATTGATAAGTTCATGGCCTGAGGTAGGAGGAGTCCATTTTAGAAAACCTAGCACATTAATTTTTCAACATAGTCCCCTCCTACATTTACACACTTAGTCCAGCGGTCGTGGAGCATACGGATCTTGGACCTCCAGAAAGTGTCCACAGCAGGGGTGATTGATAAGATTGTGGCCTCAGGTACAAGGAGATGAGTTATAAACACAAAATAATCTGCAGATGCTGTGAAAGATCAAAGCAACACTTTCAGTTCGCTGGATGAACTCAGCAGGTCGGGCAGCATCAGTCAGAAAAGATGAGTCAACGTTTCGGGCCATTCAGATACGTCCATACATGGCCTCCTCTACTGCCATGATGAGGCTAAACTCAGGTTGGAGGAGCAACACCTCATTTACCGTCTGGGTAGTCTCCAGCCCCTTGGTATGAACATAGAATTCTCCAACTTCCGGTAATTCCCTCCCCCTCCCTTCCTCTATCCCTATTTCACTCTGCCCCCTCCCCCAGCTCCCTCATGGTTCCGCCTCCTTCTTCTACCACTCATTGTTTTCCTGCCTATCACCTCCCTGCTTCCCCTCCCCCACCCCTTTGTCTATCAACTGACGCTACAAGTATTCTTCAAATCCTTCCCCATCTTTCATTCTTCAGTCCTGACGAAGGGTTCCGGCCCGAAACGTTGACTCATCGTTTCTGACTGATGCTGCCGGACCTGCTGAGTTCCTCCAGCGTACTGAAGGAGACGAGTTATGCGGCTGTCGTTACATGCACGTGCAGTTCAACGCTCTGAGTGATTATGCAGAAAGTTTGAAGTTAATAACTCATCTCCTTCTACCTTAGGCCATGAATTTATCACTCACCCCTCGTATGTCAGCAATCTAGATGACAATGTGGTTAACTGGATCAGCCAATTTGCAGATGACACCAAGATTGAGGGTGTAGTGGACAGTGAGGAAGGCTATTTCGGCTTGCAGAAGGATCTGCATCAGCTGGCAAAAATGGGCTGAAAAATGGCAGATGGAATTGAATGCAGACAAGTGCGAGGTTTCACATTTCGGTGGGCCCAGCCGGGGTAGGTCTAATACACCGAATGATGGGACCCTGAGGAGTGTGGTAGAACAAGGGGATCAGGGCCTACAGGTCGAGGTAGGGCCGTAAAGGAAGCTTTTGACCTTCACAGATCAGAATATCGAGTACAGGAGCTGGGACGTTAAGTTGAAATTGTGTAAGACGTTGGTGATGCCTAATTTGGAGTACAGTGTGCATTTTTGGTCACCTGCCTGCTGAAGAGACGTAAACAAGGTTGAACAGGTACAGACAAAATCTACAAGCATGCTGCTGGGTCCGGGGGACCCGAGTTAGCAGGAAAGATCGAATAGGATAGGACTTCATTCTTTAGAACGTAAAAGATTGAGGGAGATTTGACAGGGTTATACACAATTATAAGGGCTATTGAAAGGGTAAATGCAAACAGACTGGCCAAAAAGGCCAGTTATATCATATGACTCTGTAACTATTTAATCCAGTTGGGAATTTGGGAGAAGCGATGGGAGCAAGGTGATATTCCCCAGGAGGAGATCTTAATTCAGATAAAGACAGGCCCACATTTCTAAAAAAAAACCACACGAGGGTCTCTGCAGGTGCTGGAAATCTTGACTAACAAAATGCTGGAGGAGCTTGGCAAGTCAGGCAGATCATTGGAGAGGAATAAATGGTCTCGGTCAAAACTTCGACTATTCCGTAGATTGCCGATATTCTCCAGCGTTTTGTGAGCATTGTCTGCATTTCTATAGCACCTACTGCAACCCCTCAGGACAGCCAACAAGGTGCTTAACTACAGGAAGCCTAGACGGCAAATTCTACACAGTAAGATTCCACCAAACCAATGAATTAATGGAACAATAATCCTTTCTCTAAGTGATCTAGATTAATGGATGGATATTGGCCAGGTTACTTAGGAAATGACCCGCAGTACATCTTTGGAATCTCGACAATATATGGCAATGCCTCCACTTCATTTGGAGTTTGTGGGTGTTTGGCAGGACATCTAAAACTTTGACAAACTTCGACAGATGTGTGGTGGAGAGTATATTGACTGGCTGCATCACAGCCTGGTATGGAAACACCAACGCCCTTGAATGGAAAATCCTACCAATTCTAGTGGAATCAGTCCAGTCCATCAAGGGTAAAGCCCTCTCCACCACTGAGCACATCCACATGAAACACTGTCGTAGAAAAGCAGCATCCAACATCAGGGACCCCCACCACCTAGGACATGCTCTCTTCTCACTGCTGCCATCAGGAAGAGGATACAGGAGCCTCAGGACCCACACCACCAGGTTCAGGAACGGTTATTACCCCTCAACCATCTGGCTAATGAACCAAAGGGGATAAATTCACTTGCCACGTCGTTGAAATGTTCCCACAACTTATGGTCTCACATCTCACGTTCTTGTTATTTATTGCTATTTATTTATATTTGCATTTTCACAGTTTGTTGTCTTCTGCACTCTGGTTGATCTTTCATTGATCCTGTTTACAGTTACTATTCTATAGATTTGCTGAGCAGGCCCACAAGAAGAGGGTTCACTTCACCGAATATTTGAAAGTTTCTATGTACATGAAACAAATAAGTCTTTACTTTTTCTTCATTTTTACTCTTTAAAAATGTGAATTAACAGTTTTGCTCCAAAAATGTTGCCCACCCACTTATAAATGGACTCGACAAGTCATCGTCGGGTTTTAAAATGTTATTGAAACTGAACTCAGGATGTCTAGGTGTGGTTTGAATGATTGTTTGGTGGCTATTGGCACCTTTAGTATTCCTCAGCCCTGGGCGCTAAACACAGTAGGCCAAAGAACAATATCTGTGGGGCAACATCGCCATCGGGTGGTCACCTGTGGAACTGCGGTTCGACATCACAAAAATGCACCTCACGAAAACTGCGCGTCAGAAGCAGCATCTATGAAAAACAGTACAGTCAGGCTGATGAAGGGTCTCGGCCTGAGACGTCGACTGTTTTCTCCTCTCCATAGATGCTGCTTGGCCTGCCGAGTTCCTCCAGTGTTACAAGAAGATAGGAGCAGGAGGGGGTTATGAGGCCCTCCTGGACTGTCCCACTAATTAAATACAAACATGGTTTGTGCTGGCCTCAGTTTTCGGTCCTGATGAAGGGCCTCAGCCCGAAATGGCAACCGTTTATTTCCCTCCGTAGTTGCTGCCTGACCTGCTGAGTTTAAAGATTTTAAACGCAAACAACAGGAATTCTGCAGATGCTGGAAATTCAAGCAACACACACGCACCAGCAGGCCAGGCAGCATCTCTAGGAAGAGGTACAGTCGACGTTTCAGGCCGAGACCCTTCATCAGGACTAACTGAAGGAAGAGTGAGTAAGGGATTTGAAAGCTGGAGGGGGAGGGGGAGATGCAAAATGATAGGAGAAGACAGGAGGGGGAGGGATAGAGCCGAGAGCTGGACAGGTGATAGGCAAAAGGGGATACGAGAGGATCATGGGACAGGAGGCCTAGGGAGAAAGATTGGGGGGGGTGACCCAGAGGATGGGCAAGAGGTATATTCAGAGGGACAGAGGGAGAAAAAGGAGAGTGAGAGAAAGAATGTGTGCATAAAAAGGAGTAACAGCTGGGGTACGAGGGGGAGGTGGGGCCTAGCGGAAGTTAGAGAAGTCAATGTTCATGCCATCAGGTTGGAGGCTACCCAGACGGAATATAAGGTGTTGTTCCTCCAACCTGAGTGTGGCTTCATCTTTACAGTAGAGGAGGCCGTGGATAGACATGTCAGAATGGGAATGGGATGTGGAATTAAAATGTGTGGCCACTGGGAGATCCTGCTTTCTCTGGCGGACAGAGCGTAGATGTTCAGCAAAGCGGTCTCCCAGTCTGCGTCGGGTCTCACCAATATATAAAAGCTTTATTTGCCACATGTGCATCGAAACTTCGAGACATACGGCGAAATGCACCTTTTACAGTACTGTGCAATAGGCAGGCACGTAGCCTAAAACTTTTGCACAGTACTGCATTTGTCAATGTCGAGAGTAGAGCGAGTTTATAAACCTGGCAGGAGCGAAGGATGTTGGGGATGGCGAGGGTGGGGCGCCGCGGGAGGGGTGTGGGACAGGTGGCAGAGAAGGAGCGCCAGGGGGCAGGGGGTGACGTGGGTGCAGACACACCCAGCCCTGAGACACCAGGCAAGGTCATTTGATGCCAAACAATTGGTTTTTAATCATTACAGATTGTCTCTCTGGTGCTTCCCTCTCCCTTCCCCTTTTCCCAACCATGATTCCCCTCTCCCTGCTCCCTTCCCATTCTCAGTCCACAATAGAGACCCAGATCAGAATCATCACTCACACGTCGTGAAATTTGTTTCCCTTTTTTGCAACAGCAGTACAGTGCAGTACATAAAATTCGTGCAGCACTGTGCAAAAGTCTTAGGCACCCTAGCGATGTATATGTGCCTAAGAGTTTTGCACAATACTGTAGGAATTAAAATAAATAAGTAGCAAAAAAAAATGAAAAGTGAGGGAGTGTTCATGGGTTCAATACCCATTCAGAAATCTGATGTCAGAGGGGAAGAAGCTGTTCCTGAATCACTGAGTGTGTGTCTTCAGGCTCCTGTCCCTCCTCCCTGAAGGTAATGATGAGAAGAGGGCAGGGATCCCAGAGATCCAACACCATCTGGAAGAAGAATAAATTGGACGGCCCCTTATATCGTAACTATGTCTCCTTAGGCCAGGAGATCCCGCTTTTTACCGTTAACCAAGAGGCCCGGGGGCCCCCAGGACAGGGACCCCTGCCTCAGACCAGCGACTGCAGGAGGAAGAAAGCAGGGGCCCACGAATCACGCTGTCAATGGGTAACGGGGAGGTGTTCCAAGGGGAGCGGGGATTTGCCCGATGGTCTGTTTGGTCAGCTTTGCGTAGGACGCAGGGGCCCACTTCTTTTCACGCTGCATATCAATGATCTGGACCATGGAATTGATGGCTTTGTGGCCAAGGCTGTGGGTGATACACAAGTGGAGGGGCAGGTAGCGTTGAGGAAACAGGGGATCCACAGGAGGACTTGGACAGATTAGGAAGACGGGCAAAGAAGTGGCAGACGGCATTCAGTGACAGGAAGTGTATGTTTGGGCACTCTGGCAGGACGATTAACAGCACAGACTGTTTTCTGGATATATTGAGAACTCAGAAATCAGAGCTGCAGAGGAACTTGGGTGTCCAAGTGCAGGATTCCCTGAAGGTCAACCAGCAGGCTGAGCCGGTGGCGAGGAAGACAAATGTAATGTTGGCATTGGTTTTGTGAGGACTAGAAGATAAAGATGCAATGCAGAAGCTTTATAGGGCATTGGTCAGACCACATCTGGAGTATTGTGAATAGCCTGGAGCTCCATATCAAGGAAAGGCTGGCAATGCAGACAGTCCAGGAGAGATCCTGGGAATTAATTTTTGTTCTCAGTATTTTTTCCTATGTAAGGGGTTTCTTCTTTCATGTTACTGCGTAGTCTAATTGAAATGGCTCCTTTATTATGTTAACTGCTGAGAAAGTCCTCCCGCTAGCAGTTTGTTTGGATCATGTTACTGATAAGAGGGTGAACAAACCAATTGGGATAGATGTTATTCTTTCTGTGTGTCTGTAAGTTATTGTGATGGGCGGGTTTTTGGGCAGAAGGCGGCAGAGAGAGAGAGACAGAGGATGGACCAGGTGCTGTGAGTCGGCTAATGGGGTCGGACCCCGAGCAGGAGTCTGAGGTCCAGGGTGTTCGGCGGGAGACGGAGCCGGACTCGTGTGGAGCGTCTGGTCGACCACCGTTGTTGGTCCCAGGCGGCAGGTCGAGGTGGTCCGAGGGGTCGCAGGGTGAAGAAGGGTCCTGAGCTCCAACTGTTTGTGCACGAAGAGATTGAACTTTGATAAGTGTGGCGCCTTTTATTTTCCTTTTATATTCTATCTCTATTAATTATATAGTTCCAGTAATATCTATAAACTGCAAATCATTTAATCATATCTGGTGTATTGTCTGTTATTTGGGCGGGGTGGGGTACATCACACAGCATCCACACAAACTAATTACCCAGTTTGGCGGGGCCGAGGGCTGTTTCCCTTGACGACAGCGAACCGAGTGACCCTGAGGCTGGCCGGGGGGTGGGGGCGCGAGGGGGGCTACACCTATTTGCTCAGTTTGTCCTCTTTTGTATATCAGTCTTTATGTATTCGACAGTACATTTTTATTTCCCTGTAATTGTTGCTTCCTTGAGGTAGTGCATCATGTAGCTGCTACAGTTGGCGGGGAGAGATGTATTGGGCTGAGTTCACCACACTCTGCTGCTTCTTGTGGCCCTGCGTATTCGAGTTACTGTATCAGATAATGACGGAACTATTTAGGATGCTTTCGACAGAACATCTTCAGAAATTTGTTGGGGGTTTGGTGATGTATCTAAGAAAGCTTCTAAGAACTTACTCAGAGAGTGGTTGGTGCGTGGAATGCACTGCCTGAGTCAGTGGTGGAGACAGATACACTAGTGAAGTTTGAGAGACTACTAGACAGGTTTATGGAGGAATTTAAGGTGGGGGCTTATATGGGAGGCAGGGTTTGAGGGTCGGCACAATATTATGGGCCAATAATACTGTGCTGTACTATTCTGTGTTCTATGTAAATGCCTGCAAGCAAATGAATCTTAGGGTTGTATATGTATAAATTTACTTTGAACTTACTTGAAGATTTACCTGTGATGGCTCCAGGCCTGTACTTGCTGGAGCTCAGAGGGATGATCTCACTGAGGCCTACTGAATATTGAAAAGCCTGGATAGAGTGAACACGGACAGGATGTTTCCATTAGTGGGCGAGTCTAGGACCAGAGGGCACAGCCTCAGAATAGAGGGACGCCCTTTAGAGCAGAGATGAGGAGAAATTTCTTTAGCCAGCAGGGTGGTGAATTTGTGGAATTCGTTGCCACAGGCGGCTGTGGAGGGAGGCCAGGTCATTGGGTGTACTTATAGAAGAGGTTGATGGGTTCTTAGTGAAGGCATCAAAGGCTACGGGGAGAAGGCAGGAGAATGGGGTTGAGAGGGATAATAAATCAGCTGTAATCGATATGCCCTGATTCCGCTCCTATGAATTATGGTCTAACTCAGGCCAGGCAGCATCTGTTAGGGAGAGAGGGTGTGGACATTTCGGGTTGAGGCCCTTCATCGAGATCAGGAGTTCCCAGTCTGAGGTCCACAGACCCCTTGCTCAATGGAATAGGTCCATCGCATAAGAAAAGGTTGTGAATCCCTGGTCTCAATGGAGAGATAAAAGGGAGAAATGTGTATATAAAGGGGAGGGGAAGGGGTGATGGTGAGGGGGACGATAGGCAGGTGGTGGAAGGGAGAGTCGGAATAACAACAGAGGCTGCGAACTGACAGATCGAACAGCTGCAGATAATGGAATCATCTCAGAACATCTCTCCTGGGCCCAGCACATGGATGTAATTATGCAGAAGGCTATGCCAGTGTCTATACTTGATTGGGAATCTGCAGCAAGTGTACGTCACTGCCTGGCACAGATTTAGAGCTGAGACAAAATGGCGAAACGCCAATACAACGAAAAGCGTCATTTTGCGTCAACGGCCAACATGGTGCCAGAGGCAGCATGCAAGTGTCACCATACTTCCAGTGGCCACTACTCACTGACTAACCCGCATGCTAGTCAGTGGACTGTGGGAGGAAACCAGAGCACCCGGAGGAAACCCACGCAGTCACGGGGAGAACGTACAAACTTCTCCCAGAAAGAGGCAGGTATTAAACCCTGATCGCTGGCAATGTTAACTGTCACGGCACTGTGTCACCCACCAATAGAATTTTACCCCCCACCATGATTTTAATGTTTAATATAATTAAATTTCTAACTTGAATTCAGGAAGGCAGGATGTGGAACTACAAATCCCACAAAGCAGTGCGGCGTGTGGTGACATAATATCAGCGCGGGAGGGGGGGGCTGATCGTTGGCGCAGGCGCAAACTGGAGGAGGGAGTTGAGCTATTGGCGCAGGCGTAGTGCTGCTCGAAGTACCTATCAGTTTGAGCAGGCAAGTGTTGGAGGAACTCAACAGGTCAGGCCGAATAGACGGAACGAAATACATAGTCGAAGTTTTGGGCCAAGACCCTCCGTGGGACATTGGGCCGATCAGCCCAGGGAGTGAGCGACCGTACTTCTGAAGGTCCGAAGATTTCGCGCAGGCGTAGTGCCGTTGGAGGACCGATCCGCTCAGGCACCGTGCTGCTGGAGGACCCAATATTTCGCGCAGGCGTAGTGCCGCTGGAGGACCGATCCGCTCAGGCACCGGGCTGCTGGAGGACCCAATATTTCGCGCAGGCGTAGTGCCGCTGGAGGACCGATCCGCTCAGGCACCGTGCTGCTGGAGGACCGAACATTTAGCACAGGCGCAGTGCCTTGGGGCCTAGTCTTCTCCCTTCTCCATTGTGTCGGACGCCGCGCTCGCTCGTTCGCCCCGGGGGCCATGGGTTCGGCCCCGCCGCCTCCGACCAGCGCCGCCGCTGCTGCCGCGGCCGCAGCTGCAGCGGCCGCCTCGGCCTCGGCCAGCCGCCGCCACTCGTGCTACCTGTGCGACCTGCCGCGGATGCCGTGGGCCATGATCTGGGACTTCTCGCAGGCCGTGTGCCGCGGCTGCGTCAACTATGAGGGCGCCGACCGCATCGAGCGCGTCATCGAGCAGGCGCGCCACCTCAAGCGGGCACATGGGCTGCCGGCCCCCGCCGCCGCGGCCGTACCGCCGGCCCAGGCCCAGGCCCCGCCGCCCCGCTCGCCCGCGCCCCGGCCTCCCGCCCCGCACCCTCACCCTCACCCTCACCCTCACCGCCTCCTGCTTCCCGACTACCCGCCTCCCGGTCCCGAGCTCCCGGCCGCTCGCCGCCCGCTGCTGGGCCCCGCCGCCGCCCTCCTGGGCCTGAGCCCCGGGCCCGCGCCCGCCCTCGGCCTGGAGCTGGGCCGCCGGCCCGAGCTGGAGCGGGCCCTGCGGGAGAAACCCGGCGGGGCCGCCTCCTCCTCGACCCCCGGAGGGGAGGCCTTGGCTGAGCTGGGCCGCGCCCTCCGCCACCGCGCCGAGGAGTGGGCCGGGCGACCAGCCGCCGTGCGGGACTCGCTGCTCGGCCTGTCCGAGTGCGCCCCCTTCGCCCTCCGCCTGCGGGCCGACCCTTCCCTCACCGCCCGGGTGCTGGCCTTCGACGCGGCCGAGAGGCCCCAGGACCGGGCGCTGGAGCTGCGCCTCCTGATCGAGTACCCCAGCGGCTCGGGCTCCGTGCACTGCGGGGCGACCGAGGCCTGCCGCCGGATGCTGAGCGACAGCAGCAAGGAGAGACCGGGCAGCCCGGGCCTCGACTGCCTGGAGTACCAGAGGAGGTCCGGGGGCTCGGGTGACTGGCGGCCCCTCTCCCAGCTGCTGACCGAGGGCACCCGCCTCTTCAAGGAGGCCCTGCCCGCCGACCTTCTGCCCGAGCCCCACTCGGGGGGCCTAGGTCTGCCGGGGGGACAGGCCCGGCCCGGGACCCGCCGCCGCAAGGCCTCGCCGGACGGGGAGCCGGAGGCGGCGGGCAAGGCGGTGGGTGACGGGCAGCCGTGGGCGGCTGGTGGTGAAGGAGGGGCTCAAGTGGGCCACTCACCCGTGGCCCTGGTCAGCAGCAGCGGCGCTGACCCGAAGGACAGCGGCCAGCCCGTGCACTCCACCACGGCCCCCGGGCACAGTGGCCAGCGGCGTCTGACCCCCCGCAACGGCGAGCCTGGCGCCCCGGACTCCGGTCACGCCAGCGAGGTGCAGGGGGCCCCCGACTCCTCCAACGGGCCCCTGTGCTGCACCATCTGCCACCAGCGGCTGGAGGACACCCACTTTGTCCAGTGCCCCTCGGTGCCCGCCCACAAGTTCTGCTTCCCCTGCTCGCGGGAGAGCATCAAGGCCCAGGGGGCAGGCGGGGAGGTCTACTGCCCCAGCGGCGAGAAGTGCCCGCTGGTCGGCTCCAGCGTGCCCTGGGCGTTCATGCAGGGTGAGATCGCCACCATCCTGGCCGGCGACATCAAGGTGAAGAAGGAACGGGACCCCTGATCTGGTGCGCCGCTTGGGTCAATCTGTTTGAACTGAAGCTGTCCGCACTTTTCCGGAGGGCCTGAGATGCCTTCGCAACCAAAATTTGAGACGATGGGATTAATTCACCTGTTTGGGCAGAGTCCTGGTAAAACAAATTGACTGCGTTGGGTGTATTTGCCAAATTCCACAGTCGTCCTGGGCCTGGAGGTGACTACAGAATGAAACTACTTCAATTGGTAACGTGGATCCTCCGAGGAGCCTCGGGTTGTATCTGCGGGACACCCAGCACAAGGACTGCCATCTGGTTATTCAAGTTGGTGTGGAGTATCTCTCCATGTTCATCGGACTGTTGTTGGACATGCAGTTGTGTGTGCGTGTTTATATCTGTCGTGAAACATTGCTCTGGAAGTACGAGGAAGAGTACCCGAGCAGTTTGGTTGACCTGACTCCACCCGCCGTTCCCTCGTTCCATCTGCCCCTCGCCTTTGTCAACGGTGAAGGTGCAAGCCTCGCTTTGTTGATCGAGTGCCTCCCCAGCTCAGTTTGCAGAGCTCAGCCGGCCTGCCCATGGTCAGATTTATTGTGAGCTGTGACTCTCTGTTGGATCAGGTGCACGATGTTATGGAGCGGACTGTCGGAGCTGTACAGACAAGTCTGGAAAGGGATAGTGGGAGCGACTTGTGTTCCTGAATTGGCCCTCGTTGTCGGGGCTTCAGCTGTACGGCTGGCAAGATCTCAACCAAGTCCAGTTTGTGTTGAATTGTTTTGTTGTAACTCACGGACAGTGAGAGATTTTATAAATGTGTATCGCGAGAACCCATATTGAGGAATGGGGGCGATTTCCAGAGGAGCTTGGAACGCTGGGGAGGGGGGGTGGTTGTTGGAGGTCCTGCCTGGGTTCCCTGTGAATGGTGAAGGGTGATCAGCAGCTGCCTGACAAGCTGAGAGTGGCGTCTTTGCCTCAGTGTTGCCAGCAGGTCAAATACTCGACCAGACTCCAGGGAGAATGGTCTTGTGCCCAAGTATCAGGCAGGAATTTGTTTTTTATTTAGTGCAAAGAGTTAAACCTAGCAGAGTAGTGTCAAACATGAAATGTGTAACCCTTCAGAGTTTTATTGTGTTCCCAAAACACAGTCACTGCCTCGAAGACAAAGTATGGCATGGACTCCAGACCCCTGAGGGGAAGGTGATGTGTGGCCCCGGCTCGTTTCGAGCTTTACCCTGGTTTATTGACTGGTGGTGTCGTGATTGTCATAATGAGGCGCTTGGGAACTGTCTTGTTCCTCTGTTTTTGCGTCAACTGCGAGCAAATCAGCCTGGAGAGCCATAACCTATCAGCCTCCAGTTGGCGGCGAGAGCTGTGGTAGTCCTCCCAAATATGCTGTTCCACCTTGGCCAGCAAACCCCCTCCAAATCTGTCCTGCAGTGACTTCCACGGTGGGACTCCAGTCTTTTTCGTGTTCAGGCAAAGTCTGTTGCCATGCAAGTCTGGCAGAGCTACCAGTGAAACAAGACAGTTCTGGGCTGCCACAGGAGCTCAGTGTAATTCACAGTCGTTTGAGTGGGATTGGGGATTGTAATCAAAATGTGATTTATCATGGCAGACAGGGTGGTTTGCTGTTTCATCATCTCCTGTTGCGTGTATCAAAAATGCTACTGTTTGAAAACTTTTAATTTAAAAACTACTGCCCCCCTGCAAGTAAACTTTTGGTCCGGGCAAGTTTCAATAGTGTTTCACTGTAAGGATTTCATGGTGGTCTGATTAACCAGTGTGTTGTCTCTCAATTCCTGTGATTGTACGGCCTGCTTCTTCCTCACCCCCTGTTGTAATAATCTGTAATTACGTTAGCTTGTGATAATCATGATTTAATTTTTTTATATATATATTTAAAGATGAAACATCTACAAAATAAAACCTTTTTACTGGTGCTCGATTTGTTCTGTGACTGGCAATTGAAAGTCTTATTTTGGGTTAGTTTATTCCCTCGAAGGTCTTGGCACCAGGAAAGCTGTAATGTTGAAATTGTATAAGGCCAAATTTGGAATATTGTGTACAGTTCTGGTCACCAAGTTATAGGAAAGATGTCAATAAAATTTAGAGAATACAGAGAAGATTTACCAAAATGTTGCCTGGGTTTCATCTAAGTTACAGAGAAAGGTTGAACAAGTTGGGTATTTATTCTTTGCAGTGTAGAAGGTTGAGGGGGGACTTGATAGATGTGTTTAAAATTATGAGGGGGTAGATAGAGTTGACGTGGATAGGCTTTTTCCATTGAGAGTGGGGGAGATTCAAACAAGAGGACATGAGTTGAGAGTTAAAGGGCAAAAGTTTAGTGGTAACGTGAGGGGAACTTCCTTACTCAGAGAGTGGTAGCTGTGTGGAACGAACTTGCAGCAGAAGTGGTTGAGGCAGGTTCGATGTTGTCGTTTAAAGTTAAATTGGATAGATATATGGACAGGAAAGGAATGGAGGGTTATGGGCTGAGTACAGGTCGGTGAGAGTAGGAGTTCAGCACGGGCTAGAAGGGCCGAGATAGCCTGTTTCCGTGCTGTAATTGTTATATGGTTATAGCCGGGAGTGCCACATGCTGAAATTCCTTTTCTGGATCATTGGGAATCCCTGATCATCCATCTACAGGGGTTGCGATTGGAAATTCCATGGGGGTTTCTCCGCACAGGTTTGAACCCCTGCTCACAATGGGTATGCGATCGTGCATGGTGAATCTGTGCCTCTCGTTGCCATTGACAGCTGCAAAGGCTCAGTCACTGGGTTATTTAAAGCAGGGGTTGCTAGGTTCTTGATTAGTAAGGTTGTCAAATGTTACCGGGAGAAGACAGGAGAATGGGGTTTAGAGGGAAAGTAAGTCAGCCCTTATAAGATTAGGTTCTTAACTAGCAAGGGCGTCAGTTTCTTCAGGGGAAGTGGGGTTGAGAGGGGAAATAAATCGGCCATTATGAGAGAGCTGATTTCATACTGGGGGACAGCTTTGTGGGGCACTTCTGCTCCACCCACGAGAAACAAGACTTTCCCAGTGGCCAGTTCTTCCTGTCCCGACGTATGGCCTCTTCTTCTGTCACGATGAGGCCAGTGTCAGGTTTCAGGAGCGACACCTCATCCCATCCAGGTAGCCTCCAGCCTAATGGTGTAAATGCTAATTTGTCGTTCTGGTAATTTCATTCTTTTTCTTGTCCCCTCCCCTCTTCCGTTCCCCACTCTGGCTTCTTACCTCTTCTCACCTGCCTATCACATCCCCCTGGGTCCCCTCCTATGGTTCACTCTCCTCCAGCCCTTTACATTTCCCGCCCACCTTCTATATATACTCCTTCCCCTCCATCGGCCTTCTCATTCGGGTGTCTCGGCCCGAAATGTCGACTGTTTATTAATTTCAATAGATGCTGCCTGACCTGGGTTTGTCCTGTATTTGCGTGTGTGTGTGTGTGTGTTGCTTTAGATTTCCAGCATCTGCAGAATTTTTTGTGTTAATTATTCTCGATTAGTCAGGGCGGTAAATGTTACAGGGAGAAGGCAGGAAAATGGGGGTTGAGAGGTAAATGGCTCAGCCATGACAGAATGGTAGCACCAATGTAATGGGCCGAATGGCTCCCTTATGTCTTATAACCTGACAGGGCGCTCCTCCCCATGGCGACATGTTCAGGTGATAGTCTAGAAGAAACATTGGGCAAAAGGGTGGTAAATGGGCATTTTAGACCATTGAGGTATGGTGACGTTTGGAGATGGTGATTGGAAAACGTCCCGAAGGAATAATTTGTGAAAGTATCTGATTCACCTCAGACCACGCTCCTTCATCCCATTCTCCCTGACACACCCATCACTCCCTGACCCTCCCAGCACCAAGGGTCACTGGGTGGTTGTTCCATCGTGTTCGACGATGATGGGAAACCTGTGTGGGAGGGTCTTTAAACCGGGAAACCTGTTGCACTGGGGCAGATCCACGCTCCACAGTCCCAATCCAGCGGTAGGAACAAGCGACCCAAACTGGGGTCTGCCCCGGTTGCGGTGGGTGACCGTGACATCTCCCGTGCCTTGTCCTTGCCCTTCGCTCTCCACGGAGCGTTGTCGGATCTCACCGTGGACAGGCGTACCTTTATCCCGCCCGGAGCTTGAGGCCCGCCGGCCACCCTCACCTGATTCAGCCCGCCTTTCCGAGCACTGTGCTGGGGTGTGACCCCTGGTCGCACGCAAACAGCTACGTGGGGCCACGGGGGAGACAGCTGAGTGTCCGGAGGGGACCAAAGGTGAGTGAGCTGCCCTAGAGTGGACACGACAAGCCCCTTCACCAGAGGTGCTACGTCTCTCTGGACACCCCACGAGGTGAGTAGCATTAAATGTTAAATTTACAACCCTCTGCGGCTTCTTTCGGTCCTGTGCAGCCTGTTAGAAAGCTCATCATACATCTAGAAGTTTTTGTTGACATTCCAATCTCTTCAAACTCCTACTAAAACATAGTCGCTATCTTGCTTTCTTTATAAGTGCATTGTTACGTTGGGACAAGGTTAGGTCTTCAGAGATCTTGGCACCCAGGAACTTGAAACTGCCCACTCTCTCCACTTCTGACGGAAGGCAGGGTGTGTGGGGAAGAGTCTTAGATGAAGTATAAATCTGACATCGGCCCAGCGGCTGCCATCATCTCTAGCACCGTCTCAAAGGCCCCGGGTGTGCCACGTCTGCAAGCTCACAGCATCGGCCAGCGGGCGAGTGACCGGAATGCGTTGCCCCGAGGGGAGCAGTTTCTGGAGGAGGCAGTTCTGCAGACCACTGCAGGGGTTCAAGGCCTTGCCAGTCAGCCGGCGATTCGGTGGGGTTTGGGGGAGGTGGGTGGACAAGGGCGGCTGCTTAACGAATTTTAGCGATTTGCTCGCCCCCCCCCCCCCACCATGCATCAAGAACACTATGTGAATAAAGATTTTGCTATTGGAAAATGACCTCACCACAAGTTTATTGCAATCTTGATAACCCCCCAACAGTTCTTGCTTTTACCTCATTCTTTTCCCAAACCAAATGAAAACATTTTTTTTCCCCAAGTCTGCAATTGGCCAGCTCTTTAAAAAATCCTGTGGCGCGATCTACTTCCTTGGGAGATGATCTGCCATCTCCTTCCTGACAGTGCAGCACTTGAAGATCACCTGGGAGAGCCAAGATTACACTGAGTCAAGCCCTCATTGCTGTGGGAGCAGGGATATGAGATCTGGTCTCTCACCAAATACTGGTGGAGCTCAGCAGGGAGCAACTACGGAGAGGAATAAGCAGTTGACCTTCCCGACCCAAAATGTCAACAGTTTGCTCCCACCCAGGGTCAGGTTTAATGACAGTGGCAAGTGTCGTGAAATTAGTTGTTTTGTGGCAGCAGTACATTGCAATACATAATAAAAACGGTAAATTTCAGTAAGTTTATATATTAAATAGTTAAGTTTTTTAAAAAAAAGTATTGGGGGAAGTTTTCACGGGTTCATTGTCTGTGCAGAACTGATGGCAGAGGGGAAGAAGTTGTTCCTGAATCACTGAGAGTGTGCCTTCGGGCTCCTGGACCTCCTCCCTGATGAAAACACGGCATGTCCTGGGTGATGGGGTTCGTTAACGATGGATGCTGCCTTTTTGGGGCATTGCTCCTTGAAGGTTTGTGGAGAGCATTCTGACATGCTGCATCACTGCTGGTATGGGGAGTTGAGGGCTACTGCACAGGACTGAAAGAAGCTGCAGAGGGTTGTAAATTTAGTCGGCTCCATCTTGGGTACTAGCCAGCCAAGTACCCAGGACATCGTGCAGTTCAATGCAATACATAATATAGAAGAAGAAAAATGATAATAAATAAGTAAACCACTTACAGTGTATGTATATTGAACAGATTAAAATCATGCAAAAACAGAAATAATATATATTAAAACAAGTGAGGTAGTTCACGGGTTCAATGTCCATTTAGGAATCGGATGGCAGAGGGGAAGAAGCTGTTCCTGAATCGCTGAGTGTGTGCCTTCAGGCTTCTGTACCTCCTTCCTGATGGTAACAGTGAGAAAAGGGCATGCCCTGGGTGCTGGAGGTCCTTAATAATGGACACTGCCTTTCTGAGACACCGCTCCCTAAAGATGTCCTGGGTACTTTGTAGATGGAGCTGACTAGATTTACAACGCTCTGCAGCTTTCTTTCAGTCCTGTGCAGTAGCCTCTCCATACCAGACAGTGATGCAGCCTGTCAGAATGCTCACGGTACATCTAGAAGTTTTTGAGTGTTTTGTTGACATACCGATCTCTTCAAACTCCTAATGAAGTATAGTCACTGTTTCGCCACCTTTATATCTACATCGGTATGTTGGGACCAGGTTAGATCCTCAGAGATCTTGATACCCAGGAACTTGAAACTGTTCACTCTCTCCACTTCTGATCCCTCTGAGGATTGATATGTGTTTCTTCATCTTACCCTTCCTGAAGTCCACAATCAGCTCTTTCGGCTTACTGATGTTGTGTGCCAGGTTGTTGCTGCGACTCCACTCCACTAGTTGGAATATCTCACTCCTGTATGCCCTCATCACCATCTGGGATTCTATCAACAATGGTTGTATCATCAGCATGGTATTATAGATGGTATTTGAGCTATGCCTAGCCACACAGTCATGTGTATATAGAGAGTAGAGCAGTGGGCTAAACACACATCCCTGAGGTGCACCAATGTTGATCGTCAGTGAGGAGGATAGGTTATCACCGATCCACACAGATTGTGGTCTTCTGGTTAGGAAGTCAAAGATCCAATTGCAGAGGGAGGTACAGAGGCCCAGGTTCTGCAACTTCTCAATCAGGATTGTGGGAATGATGGTATTAAATGCTGAGCTATAGTCGATGAACAGCATCCTGACATAAGTGTTTTGTTGTCCATGTGGTCTAAAGCCATGTGAAGAGCCATTGAGGTTTGGTCTGCCGTTGACCTATTGTGGCGATAGGCAAATTGCAGTGGGTCCAGGTCCTTGCTGAGGCAGGAGTTCAGTCTAGTCACGACCAACCTCTCAAAGCATTTCATCACTGTCGATGTTGCGGGACTAAATGGCATCCCAGGGTGGGTGATCAGGGTGTATGTGGCATATGTTGCAGGTGTGTTTACAGAGGTTTTTAATCTCTTCCTCTCCCAGTGTACAGTGCCCTCCTGCTTCAAAAGATCCAGCATTGTCCCTGTACCAAAAAAGACCAAGGTAACACGTCTGAACGACTGGCGTCCTGTCACACTCACCTCAATAATATGCAAATGCTTTGAGGGGCTGGTCAAGGATTACACCTGCAGCTTGCTACCACCCACACTGGACCCCCTACAATTCACCGACTGACACAACTGATTGACAGATGATGCAATAACCACAGCTCTACACACCCTCCTTACACATCTGGAGAAGAGGGATGCTTGTGTGAGGATGCTGTTCTTGGACTACAGTTCAGCATTCAACACCATAGTTCCCTCCAGGCTCGACAAGAAGCTCAGGGACCTCGACCTTCACCCTGCCTTGAGCAGCGGGATCCTGGATTTCCTGTCAGATCACCGGCAGGTGGTAAGAGTGGGCTCCCTCACCTCTGCCCCTCTGACCCTCAACACAGGTGCCCCTCAGGGCTGTGTACTAAGCCCCCTCCTTTACTCTCAGTAAACCCGTGTTACCACCCACAACTCCAATCTGCTAATTAAATTTGCTGACGATACTGCATTGATTGGCCTAATCTCAAATAATAATGAGGCAGCCTCAGAGAAGAAGTCATCACCCTGACACAGTGGTGTCAAGAAAACAACCTCTCTCTCAAAGTCGCAAAAACAAAGGAGCTGGTTGTGGACTACAGGAGGAATGGAGACAGGTTAACCCCTATTGACATCAATGGATCTGGGGTTGAGAGGGTGAACAGCTTTGAGTTCCTCGGCATAAACATCACCGAGGATCTCACGTGGTCTGTACACACCAGCTGTGTGGTGAAAAAGGCACAACAGTGCCTCTTTCACCTCAGATGGTTGAAGAAATTTGGTGTGGCCCCCCCAAATTCTAAGAACTTTCTACAGGGGCACGATTGAGAGCATCCTGACTGGCTGCATCACTGCCTGGTATGGGAACTGTACTCCCCTCAATCGCAGGAGTCTGCAGAGAGTGGTGCGGACAGCCCAGCGCATCCGTAGACGTGAGCTTCAGGACGTTTACAAAGACAGGTGTGTAAAAAGGGCCCAAAGGATCATTGGGGACCTGAGTCACCCCAACCACAAACTGTTCCAGCTGCTACCATCCGGGAAACAGTACCACAGCATAAAAGCCAGGACCAACAGGCTCCGGGACAGCTTCTTCCACCAGGCCATCAGACTGATTAATTCATGCTGACACAACTGTATTTCTATGTATTGACTATCCTGTTGTGCATAATATTTATTATAAATTACTGTGAATTGCACATCTAGATGGAGGCATAGCATAAAATTTTTTACTCCTCATATATATGAAGGATTTAAATAATAAAGTCAATTCAATGTGAGTGCAACCGGGCGATAATCATTTAGGCAGCTCACATTATTCTTCTTAGGCACTGGTATAATTGTTGCCTTTTTGAAGCAATTGGGAACTTTCGCCTGTAGCAGTGAGATATTGAAAATGTCCTTGAATACTCCCGCGAGTTGGTTGGCCCAGGTTTTCAAAGTCTTACCAGGTACTCTTTTGGGTCTTCCACCTTGCGAGGGTTCACTCTCTTCAAAGACACCCTAACACCGGCCTCTGAGTCAGAGATCACAGGGTCATCAGGTGCAGCAGGAATCTTCACAGCAGTAGTTGTATCCTCCCTTTCGAAGCGGGCATTGAAGACATTGAGCTTATCTGGTAGTGAAACATCGCTGCCATTCGTGCTATTGGGTTTCACTTTGTAGGAAGTAATCTCTTGCAAACCCTGCCAGAGTTGTTGTACATCTGATGTCGCCTCCAACCTTGTTCGAAGTTGTCTCTTTGCCCTTGAAATAGCCCTCCGCAAAATCATACCTTGTTTTCCGGTACGGGCCTAGGTCGCCAGACGCATCCAGTTTGAAGATGAATCCCTGAATACAGTACAGTCCTCCAATTCAAAGCAGTCCTGTAGGCGCTCCTGTGCTTCCCTTGTCCAAACCTTCTTGGTCCTCACTGCTGGTGCTGCAGTCTTCAGTCTCTGCCTATACTCAGGGAGTAGAAACACAGCCGGGTGATCAGACTTCCTGAAGTGAGGGTGTGGAATAGCATGGTAGGCATTCTTGATGGTGGTGTAACAATGGTCCAGTGTGTTGTTTCCTCTGGTATTGCAAGTGATCTGTTGATGGTAAATGCTTAGTGACTTTTTTCAGACTGGCCTGATTAAAATCCCCTAAGACGATGGTGAAGGTGTTAGGGTGTGCTGTTTCGTGCATGTTGATCCCATTGTCAGAACATCTACTTATTCTGATTATTTTGTTGCTTCTTATTTGCACATTGGTTGTTTGTCAGTCTCGTGTGCGGGTTTTCATCGATTCTAGATGTTGCATTGTGTTCTGAATGTCAGTTGTTTACTCCTCTCCATAGATGCTGCCTGACTTGCCGAGTTCCTCCCGCATCTTGTTTGAGTGTGTGTGTGTGTGTGTGGCTCAAGGTTTCCAGCATCTGCAGAATCTCTTGTGATTACAAGATGCTGAGATGTTCCCACCAGTGGGAGACACTCAAACGAGGGGATGTGGTTGTACAGAAACGGACAGACATTTAAAACTGAGGCACACAGGGGCTTGTTCACCCAGAGGCTGGCGAATCTCCTGAATTCCCGGCTCCAGTAGGACACAGAGGCTGGATCATTGGGGATATTATAAAGAGAACATTGATACAGGCCGTCCCGTTGAACAAGCGGGTTCTGTTTTCGTTGACATCGTGAAGTTGATCTTGTCTGTAAGCCAGGGTAAACATCAATTTGACTCCACTGGGCGAAGTTCTTGTGCAGTTCATTTCTGAACAGTGTTATAATGAATGGTATCAAAGACCACAAAACGCTGATCAGAAAGGACAATTGAGAGAGAGAGAGAGAGATTTGTACAGGAGAGAGGGAGACAGAGAAAGTGTAAGAGGGGAGAGGGAGACAAAGAGAAAAGAGGGAGGGGAAGAGAGATTTGAAGATGGAGAGAGACAGTGAAAGGGGAGAAAGAGGGAGGGGGAGAGGGGGCAGAAAGAAAGGGAGATTAGAATGGGGGAGATGAAGGAAGAGGGGGAGAAGGAGACAAAAATGGAAGGGGGTGAGAGAGGTAGAAATGGGGAGAGAAAGGGAGACTTATAGAGGGGGAGAGGGAACTAGAGAAAGAGGGAGGGGAGGAGAGATGAAGAGAGAATGAGGGAGAGAGAAGGGAAACTTGTTCTGTCATTTTTTTTTAGGAACAAACATATTTGAACTTTTGAATTTAATACTTTGGGGCTGGATGGTATGTGGGTGTGTCCAGAAGCCCCTTATAACCCAAAATGGCCAGCAAATATTTGAAAGATTGGGGATTAATGGGCGACGGGGAGCTGACACAGAAATGGAACTATCATTCTGAGCAGCAGAGTGGCTTAATGCTGCTGTGCTGGGGGAGAAGCTGACAGCGATGCAGGTGGATGCCTCCCTGGTGTCATGGATTCTTGATTACCTGACTGGCAGACCACAGTACGTGTGCTTGCAACACTGTGTGTCCGACAGAGTGATCAGCAGCACTGGGGCTCCACAGGGGACTGTCTTGTCTCCCTTTCTCTTCACCATTTACACCTCAGACTTCAACTACTGCACAGAGTCTTGTCATCTTCAGAACTTTTCTGATGACTCTGCCATAGTTGGATGCAACAGCAAGGGAGATGAGGCTGAGTACAGGGCTACGGTAGGAAACTTTGTCACATGGTGTGAGCAGAATTATCTGCAGCTTAATGTGAAAAAGACTGAGGAGCTGGTGGTAGACCTGAGGAGAGCTAAGGTACCGGTGACCCCTGTTTCCATCCAGGGGGTCAGTGTGGACATGGTGGAGGATTACAAATACCTGAGGATACGAATTGACAATAAACTGGACTGGTCAAAGAACACTGAGGCTGTCTACAAGAAGGGTCAGAGCCGTCTCTATTTCCTGAGGAGACTGAGGTCCTTTAACATCTGCGGACGATGCTGAGGATGTTCTACGAGTCTGTGGTGGCCAGTGCGATCATGTTTGCTGTTGTGTGCTGGGGCAGCAGGCTGAGGTGGCAGACACCAACAGAATCAACAAACTCATTCGTAAGGCCAGTGATGTTGTGGGGATGGAACTGGACTCTCTGACGGTGGTGTCTGAAAAGAGGATGCTGTCTAAGTTGCATGCCATCTTGGACAATGTCTCCCATCCACTACATAATGTACTGGGTGGGCACAGGAGTACATTCAGCCAGAGACTCATTCCACCGAGATGCAACACAGAGCGTCATAGGAAGTCATTCCTGCCTGTGGCCATCAAACTTTACAACTCCTCCCTTGGAGGGTCAGACACCCTGAGCCAATAGGCTGGTCCTGCACTTATTCCGTGGCATAATTTACATATTACTATTTAATTATTTATGGTTTTAATGAAAACCAATTTCCCTCGGGATCAATAAAGTATAACTATGACTATGACTTCTGTCTACTTGTGCAAGTTCATCCAAAGGGTACCGGAGTTTAAAGGGTGACGTTCTCAGCAGATCGGAAAGTATCGCTCTGTCTTTGTGTGTGTGTGTGTGTGTGTGTGTGTGTGTGTGTGTGTGTGCGGAGGTGGTGTGTGTGTGTGTGTGTGTGTGTGTGTGTGTGAGTGTGTGTGAGTGTGTGTGTGAGTGTGTGTGTGTGTGTGTGTGTGTGTGTGTGTGAGTGTGTGTGTGTGTGTGTGTGCGGAGGTGGTGTGTGTGTGTGTGTGTGTGTGTGAGTGTGTGTGTGTGTGTGTGTGTGTGTGTGTGTGTGTGTGTGTGTGTGTGTGTGTGTGTGAGTGTGTGTGTGAGTGTGTGTGTGTGTGTGTGTGTGTGTGTGTGTGTGTGTGTGTGTGCGGAGGTGGTGTGTGGATTAAGGGGTATTCTGAATGAGATGTTTAAGGATCAGAGGAATTCGAATGGGTGGGAGGCTGATCTCCGAGGAGAAGAGGTTTAAGTTAATGATCCGGCCACTGAGGAAGCTCCTCTTCACCCAGGTCTGGAACGCCGTCCTCTCCAGCCAAGCGGACGGGCTAACCGGAGGTACAAAGGGGGATACAGATGCGGGGACCTGGAGCAACTTGCAGTCTGCTGGAAGAACGCGGCGGGTCGAGCAGCGTCCGTGGGGGTCGGATATTGTCGACCTTTCGGATCGAAGCCTTGTATCAGCCCGTTGAGGTTGGAGCGGGTCAGGGGAGAGGAGAAAGTCGAGGCGGTTGAGGAGAAGGCCAACCAAGGGTAAAGAACTCGAAAGGATTGTCCGAGAGGAAGGGGGGGGGGTGTTGGAGATTGGGTAAGTCATCAGTAGGGGGGGGGGCACTGTTTGCCAAATATATGAAATATATAGGCATGGAGGGCAGAGGCAAGGAGAAGAGAGCTCAGTTAGTCCTGGATTTAGTTCAGTGCCAAATTACGCTCGAAAGGCTGATTCCAGTGAGCCCTGGGGGGGGGGGGGGGGCAATTTCCACGGGGTAGCTGGGTGGCATTTGGAAGGGTAAAGGGCTGTGACAATATCAGGGCAAGCGCCAATTTGGAACGATCAGAACTGCTAAAGTCAGAGGTAGGGTGCCTGTGACTTCTGCATGGGACCGGTATTTGTCAAGCTGGAGCAGAGAGCGAGTTTGTCAATCTGGCGGGAGGAACGGATGTTGGGAATGGCGAGGGTGGGGCATCACGGGAGGGGTGTGGGACAGGTGGCAGAGAAGGAGTGCCAGGGTCTGGGGGGGGGGGGGTGGCGCAGGTGCAGACACACCCAACTCTGAGACACCAAGCAAGGTCATTTGATTCCAAACAATTGGTTTATTGATCATTACAGAATGTCTCTCTGGTGCTTCCCACTCCCTCCCCTCTCCCTTCCCCTTTTCCCAACCATGATTCCCCTCTCCCTGCCCCCTTCCCACTCTCAGTCCACAATAGAGACTCAGATCAGAATCAGGTTTATCATCACTCACATACGTCATGAAATTTGCTTTTTTTGTGGCAGCAGTACAGTGCGATACATAAAATTACTACAGTATTGTGCGAGAGTCTATATATATATATGGTTCTCAGTAATATTAGCTGGACTGTTCACTGTTAATCGCTTATTAACAAAATGGCTTCTCGTACTGTTAACTGCTGAGCAAGGGGTTCTCTGTAACGGCAATGTTTGGGTTATACAATGTGATAATGGAAACTGTATTCATTTGTTAGCCAATGGAAGTCATGTTCTGTTTTCTTGTATGTGTGTGTGCTGAGTTGAGGAGCGTGGGCTTTTTCGGGAGGCGAGTGGAGAGGACGGACGTGCAGGGAAGAGACAGCGGTTCCAGGGCGGCAGATAGCAGACCTCGGGGGTTCGGAGGGTGGCCGGAGTCTCGGAAGGACGTTGTGAATGGAATTGGAGGCGTGAGCTCCGACGTATTAAAATATTATGTGAACAAGACTGATAAGTTACTTATGTGGCGCCTTTTCTTTTAGTTGTTGCTACTAACCCATCACCAAAAATTGCTGTAAAGTATAATTCTGTACTCGCTCTTGGCTTTTTGTTTGATATTTGTGTCGTGGCTGATATTGGGCGCCTCGTACTGTATCCGCACCAAAGCAATTGCACTGTTTGGCGGGGTCGACGGCTATTCACCCTAGGCAGTTGGGGCAAAGGCCGTTACATATATGTGTGTGAATATATATATCCTCCGATCTCTGCACAGTACTATATAAAATTCCAAACCTGCTCCCTGGGTACATGTAATTCAGAACAATAGAGTACAGGAATGGGCCCCTTGGCCCACAATGTCATGCCAAGCTAATTAAACTAGTAATTAAATGCCTAACTGAACTAATCCCTCCGTTCTCTGCACACCCATGTGCCTATCCAAGACCCTCTTAAATATCTCTGTCGTGTCTGCCACCACCCCTGCCCGGGCACCTCATTGCAGGCACCCACCGCTCTCCCCATGCAGAAGACAAAGAAAACTTGCCATGCACAGCTCCTCTGAATTTACGCCCCCTCCCCCATCTTAAATTTGTGGGCGGCGTGACTGTGTAGTGGTTGGCACAGCGATTTACTGCGCTAGTAACCCTGAACTCCACTTCCTAAGAAGACTGAGACAAGCAAGTCTCCCCACATCTTAACTGTGTTTTACAGGAGCACCATCTGCTGAGTTGCATCTGCATCTGGTCTGGGAGCATTGGACCAGAAGTCCCTACAAAGGATGGTGAGAACAGCTGAGAGGATCATAGGGGTCTCCCTACCATCCGTCGGGGACATTTATCAGGAGCACTGCGTACGCAGGGCCCTTAGTATTATCAAGGATCCCACCCATCCATCCAGAATCCTCTTTGACTTTCTACCATCAGGCAGGAGACTCCGATGCATAAGAAGACCCACCAGCGCCTTTACTTCCTGAGAAAGCTAAAGAAGTTTGGCCTGTCCCCTAAAACCCTCACTTATTTTTATAGATGCACCGTAGAAAGCATTCTTCTAGGGTGCATCACAACCTGGTGTGGAAGTTGTCCTGTCCAAGACCGGAAGAAGCTGCAGAAGATCGTGAACATGGCGCAGCGCATCACACAAACCAATCTTCCGTCCTTGGACTCACTTCACACCGCACGCTGTCGGAGCAGTGCTGCCAGGATAATCAAGGACACGACCCACCCAGCCAACACACTTTTCGTCCCTCTTCCCTCCCGGAGAAGTCTCAGGAGCTTGAAGACTCGTACGGCCAGATTCGGGAACAGCTTCTTTCCAACTGTGATAAGACTGCTGAACGGATCCTGACCCGGATCTGGGCCATACCCTCCAAATATCCGGACCTGCCTCTTGGATTTTTTGCACTACCTTACTTTCCATTTTTCTATTTTCTATTTATGATTTATAATTTAAATTTTTAATATTTACTATCGATTTGTACTCCAGGGAGCGGGAAGCGCAGAATCAAATATCGCTGTGATGATTGTACGTTCTGGTTTCCTCCCACAGTCCAAAGACAAACCATTTGATAGGTTAATTGAACATTGTGAATTGTCCCGTGATTGGGCTAGGATTAAATCTGGGGATTGCTGGGATGGGCAGAAGGGCCTGTTCTGTGCTGTATCAATGCCCTCTAGTGTTAGACATCGTAACCATGGAAGAAAAAAGATTTGGGAACGCAGTCCACTTTAGCTCACCAAATATCTTGTAGTGAAGCCCCCCAGAACAAATCGCCACCCCGCCTACACTATGTCCATATCCCTCCATCTTCCTCACATCCACGTGCCTATCCGAACATCTCTAAAAAGCCTCTAATGTATTTGTCTCAACCACCACACCAGGCAGCACATTCCAGACATCCACCACTCTCTGAGTAAAAAACTTACCCCTCACATCCCCCTTGAACCTAACCCCCGTCACCTTCAATGCATGCCCTCTGGTGTTAGACATTTCAACCACTCTGTCTGTGCCTCTCATAATCTTATAAACCTCTATCAGATCTCCCCTCAGCCTCCGCTGTTCCGGAGAAAACAACACAAATTCTCGTGATAGCTCATGCCCTCTAAACCAGGCAGCATCCTGGTAAACCTCTTCTGCACCCTCTCCAAAGCCTCCACATCCTTCCTGTAGTGAGGTGACCAGAACTGTGTGCAATACTCCAGATGTGTCCTGACCAGAGTTTCAGAAAGTTGCAACATAACCTCTTGACTTTTGAACTCAATGCCTCGACTGCTATACCATCTCCTGCAGGATCCCACCACCAAGCACATCTTTCCCTCCCCTCCACTTTCCACAGGGCTCGCTTCTGACGTGACTCCCTTGTCCATTCCTCCCTCCCTACTGATCTCCCTCCTGGCACTTACCCTTGCAAGCAGAACAAGTGCTACACCTGCCCCTACACCTCCTCCCTCACCGCCATTCAGGGCCCCAACCAGTCCTTCCAGGTGAGGCGACACTTCACCTGTGAGTCTGTTGGGGTCACATACGGTGCTCCCGGTGTGGCCTCCTGTATATCGGTGAGACCCGACGTAGATTGGGAGACCACTTCGCCGAGCACCACCAGAACCAGCGGGATCTCCCAGTAGCCACCCATTTTCATTCCACTTCCCATCCCCATTCCGATATGTCCATCCATGGCCTCCTCCGCTGTCGTGATGAGGCCACACTCAGGTTGGAGGAACAACACCTTATATTCCGTCTGGGTAGCCTCCAACCTGATGACATGAACATTGACTTCTCGAACCTCCGATAATGCCCCACCACACCATTCCCCATCCCCTTTTCACCTTTGACCTTATCTCCTTGCTCACCCATCAACCCCCCCCCCTTTTTCTTTCCTCTATGGCCTCCTGTCTCTTTACTTCATCCCTCCCCCTCAGGTTTCACTGATCACCTGGTGTTTCTCTTTTCCCTCTCCCCACTTTTAAATCTACTCCTCAGCTTTTTTTTTCCCTCCAGGTCCTGCCAAAGGGTCTTGGCTTGAAACGTCGACCGTACATTTGTCCGTAGGTCCTGCCCGGCCTGCTGAGTTCCTCCAGCATTGCGAGTGTGTGTTGCTTGGATTTATTGAGTATGTTTGCAACAAAACAAATCTCAGGGTTGTATTTGGTGACATCTATGTGTTGGCGCGTGACCAAATGGTTAAGGCGTCGGTCTAGTGATCTGAAGGTCGTGAGTTCGAGCCCCAGCCAAGGGAACATGTTGTGTCCTTGAGCAAGGCACTTAACCACACATTGCTCTGCGACGACACTGGTGCCAAGCTGTATGGGTCCTAATGCCCTTCCCTTGGGCAACATCGGTGGCGTGGAGAGGGGAGACTTGCAGCATGGGCAACTGCTGGTCTTCCATACAACCTTGGCCAGGCCTGCGCCCTGGAAACCTTCCAAGGCGCAAATCCATGGTCTCACGAGACTAACGGATGCCTGTATATGTACTTTGATAATAAATTTAGGTTGAACTTTGGCGTGAGTTGGTCTCCCCCTCCTGCGTTGCGAATCCAGCATTGATCACGCAGTTCCGAGTCCGGCCACGAGAGGTCAGGCGAGCTACAGGAACAAATCAGCTCCAGTAGGGAAAAAACGTGTCGGCGACGCTCAAAGGATTGGATAACACGAGTGGAACGAAGACAAGGTTAAAGTTTCAGATGCTTCGTCAGGATCAGTAACCTGATGCGATGGGACAGTCCTTCTTGGCATTAATTCTCCAATAACAATGTAAGAAACAGCAGGAGATCCTCAGATTGCGTTAGGCCACTGCACACGATTAAAACTAGTTCAAAGGTTCATTTATGATAAAAGTATACACCTCTGAAATTCTTCATTTCTCCGTAGCTACGAAACCAAGGAGAGAAAAAAAAGAAAGACAACTCTAAATCCCACCTCCCGCACAGAAAAATAACGAGCAAAACGGATCATTGACCCTCAAATTCCTCCTCCCACACAAAAAAACGAGCAAAATGGATAAGATACATTGACCCACAAATCTCCCTCCCCGCAGGGAAAAAAAAACCTGAGAAGGTTGGGTGAGAAAGCACAGAGTATACAAAAACAATAAGACTGTAAAAAAAGATTCTATAGTCCAAGTCCACATCCCAAACGCAGAAAAAACCTGGGCAGAATTCTCCATAGCGGCAGGCTCTCCAGTCTCTGGTAGTGTAGCTGAACGATTGAAAGACAGGCAGCCGGCGCTCACCCTCCGCTCTCACATCGATGCTCTAATCTCCCGCGGCGCTTTAGTTGGGGAACAATGGGAGCTCTAATCGGCGAAATGGAGCCAAGCATCGGCTTGCAGCCCGCCCGGTCCGAGGTCCGCGCCCGCTGTCCCTGCCTCCCCGAGTCCTTTTGGAGACGGCAGGGCGCTGGAACACCCAAGCGATCTCCGGACAGCAAAAACACAGGCTCCAGCGGTTCCGGGATCACATCCAAGATGAGAAACAAATATAAAAAGCACAAAAGAAGTGAAAAAAAGATGGTTCCGTGATCCATCCAGAAGATGTTGACCAAAGGAGCTTTCTACGCAGGCGCCATCTTGACCGGAATGTTTTGAGCTGCAAGGAGTTGTAAACTTAGTCAGCTTTGTCGTGTGTCATTGATTTATTGAGATAGAATGTGGAATAGGCCCTTCCAACCCTTTGAGCCGCACTGACCAGCATCCCCCGATTTAACCCCAGCCTAATCACCAGACAATTTACAATGACCAATTAACCTACCAACTGGTATGTCTTTGGACTGTGGGAGGAAACCAGAGAACCCATTTGATTTATTACTCTTCCAATTACTTTTTTTCGAAGTTTTAGATTTGTTCAGAAAGTCTTTCCTTTTCTTTTGGTCGTATCCTCAGAATGGACTGCCCAGTCCCTCCCCCCCCCCCTTTTTCATATAGTGTAGTGGGGGCCTTTTTTCCCTTCTAATTTAAAAAAAATAAAGTTTTTTCTCTCTCTCTATGAATTGATAAGAGGAGAATTAGCTATCTTCTTCTTTATTATATACTACATATTAGCCTAATACTATGTATGATTTTGATAATATCTATTTCACTTTCTGTTTGTATTGCTATTGATATATATATTTGAGTTAATTTGCCTCTTGTTTGTATATCATCATAGGCATCCCTTAGTCTCATGAGACTAACACCCAGACCTGGGCAAGGTTGTATGGAAGACCGGCAGTTGCCCATGCTGCAAGTCTCCGCTCTCCACGACACCAATGTTGTCCAAGGGAAGGGCATTAAGACCCACACAGCTTGGCACCAGTGTCGTCACAGAACAATGTGTGATTAAGTGCCTTGCTCAAGGACACGCTGCCTCAGCCAAGGCTGGAACTAGCGACCTTCAGATCACTAGACAAACACCTTAACCACTTGGCCACACGCCAACACTGTTTGTATACATGCTCTTTTTAAATCAATAAAAAGATTAATAAGGAAAGAAAGGAAACCAGAGCACCCGGAGGAAACCCTCACAGTCACGGGGGGAGAACGTACAAACTCCTTACAGGCAGCGGAGGGAATTGAAAGTCAAGCTTATTGTCATTTAACCGTAAACAATCCGCTTCGATTAAAGCATCCGCTGACAACATCGAGGGAGAGAGAGAGAGAGCGAGGTCATTTGAATGCAAGGACCTTCCTTTGGGAGCAGCGAGCAAGAGGCTGGTAGATGGCGCTGAGCACTCACTCGCCCTCAGTGATTTCAATCTTCCTCAGCATTGGTGAGCTGATCGTGGTCTTGCGCTTGCCTCTTGACCTCCGTGCTCCAGGAGGTTTATACAATTATGAGGGGTAGAGATAGGGAACACAGAGCGGAGAATCAGGGGACTGCAGAAGCTGGAATCTGCAGCACAAATAATACGCCAAGGAAACTCAGCAAATCTGTGGAGAGAAAGTAACTGTCAACATTTGGGGTCAAAACATTGAATCAGGACTGGTTGGATAGCTGGAGCCTTTTGCTGGGGTCGAGGATTCCGAACCAGAAAGCACAGGTTTAGGTTGGGAGAGGAGAACTGAGGGGAAACGTTTTTCACACAAAGGGTGGTGGTTAAGAACTGCTTGAGGTGACACACACAATTGCAGCACAGATCATTTTGACGGGCATTTTATTTTATCATTATGAGTCATGTCAAATGACGTGGGTGATCATGGTCTTTCCATGACCATGATTATACTTGGCAAATTTTGTTGACAGAAGTGGTTTGCCATTGCCTTCTACTGGGCAGTGTCTTTACAAGATGGGTGACCCCAGCCATTATCAATACTCTTCAGAGATTGTCTGCCTGGTGTCGGTGCTCACATAACCAGGACTTGTGATCTGCACCGGCTGCTCGTACGACCATCCACCACCTGCTCCCATGGCTTCTTGTGACCCTGATCGGGGGTGGCATCTTCACCACCACCACCCCCCCCACTCCAAATTAGACTTCATTACTGTCTTATTCAACTTCAGCATAACCCCCCAACTCCTGTAGGCCAATGTAAAAAAATAGTTACTTCACCACCCGATCTACTTGTGATGATGGGTCATAGGATTTTTTCCCACAGATGTTAATTTTTCAACAATATTAGATTTCTTTCCTGAAGATTCTGTTTCCACAGAAGCTGCCTGACCAGCTCAGGCTTTTATCCAATATTTTCTGTTCTTTTGTCTCTGGTTTCCAGTATCTGCAGCTTTTTAAAAAAATATGCTCAAATTGTCACAGCAGGGAGACGACAGTAAAACGCAGTGACAATGGGTACGGAACTTAGAAATGCTTCCACGTTTTGTGAAAATCTCTTATGTTCAAGCGCCACTGGGTCAGATTTGCCCCCTCAACCCTGCACCGGTCCCCGTCTTTGCAAGTTCTACCCGGAGACAGCAGGGGACACAATGGAGTCTCACCTATCCCAGCATTCCTGGCAGCAGCGGAAAGTCCTCTATGCCCTCACGGCTGGTCTCCGAAAGCCGGTCCGGCTCTCTGGAAACGGCGGCGGGGCGGGGTGGTTTCTGGCCGCCGGTCCCGGCGGCTGCTTGCTCGGGGATCGCTTTGCTAGGGTGTCCTGGACGGAGGGGTTGCGAGGGAGGGAGGGAGAAGCCTTTGACGCGGCTGCTTCTCGGAGCCCGTGTCCAGCTCCCGAGGTGTATTCCGTCCTCGGGAGTTGTTGAAATGAACGGGAGACGCGCATTCCGAGCGAGAGGGGGGTAAGTTCAAAGGAGGTGCGTGGGGCGAATATTTTATTACACGGAGAGTGCTGGGTCAAGTCACGTTCGCTGTCATTTAACTAGATACATGTATACCGCCAAACAAAACAACGTTTCTCCTGACCACAGAAGACCATAAGATATAGGAGCAGAATTAGGCCATTCGGCCGTTTGAGTCTGCTCTGCTATTTCATCAGGGCTGATCCGTTTTCCCTCTCAGCTCCAATCTCCTGCCTTCTCCGCGTATCCCTTCATGTCCTGACTAACCAATAATCGATCAGTCTCTTCCTTAAATATGTATAAAGACTTGGGCTCCACAGCTGTCCATGACATGAATTTCACAGATTCACCGCTCTCCAGCTAAAGAAATTTCTCCTCATCTCCGTACTAAAAGGACACCCCTCTTTTCTGAGGCTGTGTCCTCTGGTCTTAGACTCACCCACCATAGGAGCAGCCTCTCCACATCCACCCTATCTAGGCCTTTCGATAGGTTTCAGTGAGGTCACCCCTCATTCTACTAAATTCCAGTGAATACAGGCCCAGAGCCGTCACACGCTTCTCTTATGAGAAGCTGTTCAATGCCAGAATCATTTTTGTGAACCTCCTTTGAACCCTCTCCAGTTTCAGCACATCCTTTCTGAGATAAGGGACCCAAACCTGCTCACAATACTCCAAGTGAGGCCTCACCAGTGCTTTATAAAGCCTCAACATTACATCCTTGCTTTTATATTCTAGTCCTCTCGAAATGAATGCTAACTTTGAAGCTGCCTTCCTCACCACCGACTCAACCTGTAAACTAACTTTTAGGGAATTCTGCACAAGGACTCCCAAGTACACATCACACACAATATCTTAGGAAAGTAAGAGTTAAATCTACAAATGATTTACAGATAAATAAGCAAAGTAAAGTGCATAAATTAAATATTGCAGAGTACAGCACAAACTGTCCATTAAGTGTAATGTGTTGCCGTTGGAGGCGAATCTGTTAGAGGGATTCAAGAGGGTCTTCGATAAGCATATACAGTGTGTCCATATACAGTGAATGGGAGGCGTAATGACATTGTGTCCACAAGGGGGAGGATGTGGGCATTGTATTGGCGGAAGGATATGGTATTGTTTTCTCATGCAAAAATACGGACTCTGTCAGACTCGTCTCCTGCATCCGATGCTCCTGATGCAGCCTCCTCGACATTGCTGAGGCCCGTCTTACATTGGGTCCCCTCTGTCGAGTGCCTCCAGTCCATCCAGAAAAAGCAGAGCTCCCAGTGGCCGTATGTTTTAATTCCCATTCCCATTCCGACGTGTCGGTCCATGGCATCCACTTGTGCCACGATGAGGCCACCCTCAGGGTGGAGGAGTAACATCTCATATTCTGTCTGGGTAGTCTCCTACCTGATGGCATGAATGTTAGATTAGATTGGATTATGAGGACACGCAGTCCTCTTTTATTGTCATTTAGTAATGCATACATTAAGAAATGATACAATATTCCTCCAGAATGATATAGAAACACAAGACAAACCAAGACTAAAAAACTGACAAAAACCACGTAATTATAACATATAGTTACAACAGTGCAAAGCAATACCGGAATTTGATGAAGAACAGACCATGGACATGGTAAAAAAAAGTCTCAAAGTCTCTCAGAAGTCCCATCATCTCACGCAGACGGTAGAAGGAAGAAAAAAACTCTTCCTGCCATGAGCTTCCAGCGCCGCAAACTTGCCGATGCAGCATCCTGGAAGCATCCGACCACAGTCCAACTCAGAGTCCATCCGAAAACTCCGAGCCTCCGACCAGCTCTCCGACACCGAGCACCGAGCACCATCTCTGCCGAGCGCTTCGACCCCGGCCCCGGCAACAGGCAATAGGCAAAGCCGAGGATTTGGGGCCTTCGTCTCTGGAGATTCTCGATCGCGCAGTAGCAGCGGCAGCGAAGCGGGCATTTCAGAAGTTTCTCCAGGTGTTCCTCTGTGCTTCTCACGTCCGTCTCCATCAAATCAGGATTGTGCACGGCCCCTAGATAACACATACGATATCATTTCGGAGCTGCCGCTGATTTCACCTTCCAGTAAAAAAATTCCCTCCCTGCATCTGTTCTGTTCCCCACTCCGGACTCTTCCCTCTTCCCAGCTGCCTATCACCTCCCCCTGCATCCCCTCCTCCTTCCCTTTCTCCTGCAATCCACTCTCCTCTCGTATCAGATTCCTTCCTCTCCGGCCCTTGACCTTTCCCACCCACCTGGCTTCACCTTTCACCTTCCAACTATCCTCCTTCCCCACCACCCACCTTTTTATTCTGGTGTCTCCCCCCTTCCATCCCACTCCTGAAGAAGGGTCTCGGCCTGAAATGTCTGCTATCTACTCATTTCCATAGATGCTGCCTGGCCTGCTGAGTTCCTCGAGCATTCTGTATACGTAGCTTTGGATTTCCAACATCTGCAGGCTTTCTCCTGTTTATAAGTGCTAGTTTAGCCAGTTTGTCACTCTGTCGCCGGTGAACGGTCTGCTCCTGCTCTGTGTTTCATATCAAATGAAGCTTTGGGGCTCCGGTTACCCAGCTACAGGAAGGATGTCATTAAACTGCAGAAGATGCAATAATATTTACAAGGATGTAACCAGCAGGGGAGAGTTTGAGTTCTACAGGGAGACTGGATGGGCTTGGGCTGTGTTCTCTGAAGTGGGGGGGCTGAGGGGGTGACCTCACAGAGGGGTAAAAACTCACGAGGGGCATGGATAAGCTGGGTGGAGACGTAGGGCCGAGAACTCCAAAACATGAGGGCAGAAAGTCAATCCGAGGTGAGAGGGCAAAGGTTTAAAAGGGGACCTCAAGCACAGTTTTTTCACGCAGATGGTAGTGCACGGGCAGAACAACCTGCCAGAGGAAGTAGTAGAGATGGGCACTATGAAAACATCTAGAAGACATTTGAATAGGTACATTGGATGGGAAAGCTTTAGAGTGATATGGGACAATAGGACTAATTCAGGTGAACAATTTGGTTGGCAAGGACAAAGTTCTGTTTCTACGTTGTACCTACAGTATTGTGCAAGACTGTTAGGCACACTAGCTATATTTACATGTGTGTGTCTATATATATATGTATGTATGTGTGTGTGTGTGTATGTGTGTGTATATATATATATATATCGCTAAGGTGCCTAAGACTTTTGCACAGTACTGTATTTGTCAATGTGGAGTGGAGAGTGAGTTTGTAAATCTGGTGGGAGCGAAAAACGTTGGGGATGGTGAGGGTGGAGCGTTGCAGGAGGGCTGTGGGACGGGTAGCAGAGGAGGAGTGCCAGGGGTGGGGGGAGTTGGCACAGGTGCAGACACCCAGCCCTGAGATACCAGGCAAGGCCATTCAATTCCAAACAATTGGTTTATTGATCATTACAGAATGTCTCTCTGGTGCTTCCTGCTCCCTCCCCTCTCCCTTCCCAACCATGATTCCCCTCTCCCTGCCCCCTTCCCACTCTCAGTCCACAATAGAGACCCAGATCAGAATAAGGCTTATCATCACTCACATCTGTCATGAAATTTGTGTTTGTTTTCAAGCAGCAGTTCAGTGCAATACATAACATTACTACAGCACTGTGCAAGAGTCTGGGCTATATAAATGTGCCTACGACTTTTGGACAGTACTGTATGTCAGATACCCAGCATTTGCAGGTTTCGATTTCACTAACAAAGAACATTGATATCATGGATCAGGAAACGGCAGCTGGAATTTCTGGGACGCGTACTGAGGAAAGCAAAGCTCGAAAATCTTGCGGAGACGGAAAAAGTTGACGGAAGAAAAAGTCACGGCCAACAGCCCACGATGTTCACGAGTCACATCGAGGGATGGACAGGCAAAAGTTCTGAAGAGTTGATGGGGCAGATGGAAGACGATGTTCACCACGCCGTAGACACAGCACATAATGCTGACAATGATGAACAAACAGTAGGCGGTTTGAGTCGGAATCAGACATTTTTATCACTGACCGATGTGGTGAAATCTGTTATCTTGTGGCTGCATTTCAGTGCAAGACATAAAGTTACTAGAAGTTACGTGTGCAAAAGAGAAATAGTTAGGTAGGTTCATGGGTTGAAAGTCAGTGCTGACGGCTTGTTCTGGATGCCGAAGGTCTTTAATGATGGATGCTGGCTTCTTTAAAAACTTTTTTTTCTCAAACATGGTTCTGCCACTGGTGGAGCCTGTGGTCCAGGTTTTGGCGGCGCGTCTTTGGGCCGAGTGAGCCTGGTCTGGTGCTCCGCCGCCTCCGAGAGGGTTCCGTGAAGCTTCGAGCGAAGGATGCGGCCCAGAGGCCAAGAAGCCCGGACACCGTGATCGGCTCCATTTCTCACTGGTTAAAGTACCGAGGAAGACTGTAGCCATCGAGAAGTGAGCGGGTCTACCAGCCTGTCGCTCGCTGTCGCCGGAGAAAGGTGTCTGCATGCAACAGTCTCCCTCTCCTTCTCACTCACTGCTCCCGGAGGAAGGTTCCTGCATTCGAATGGTCCCTCTCTCTCTCTCCCTCACTGCCGTGTGGAAGTTCCGGGTCTGTAGCTGGTGAATTGGTCTCTGTAGTTCACATTACAATGTGCTTCTGGTTTCTGGCTCCCTTTTTAGTTGCTATTTTGGGCAATTTTGAATCGGGGCAGCCTGCAGATAATGAACTGAGCTGAACTTTTATAACTGGATGCTTTCGCTCTTGTGTTTTTATTTTCTGTGTCTTTTGTTTATTTTTTTTTGCCATCAGCGTGATTCCTTTTGCACATGGAGGGGTAGGTTTAACGTTTTTCTTTGTATGGTTTCTTTGTTTCATGGCTGTCTGTGGGGAAGACAAATCTCAGGGTTGTATACTGCATAGATACTTTGAACCTAAAAGATGCCACTAACAAAAATCCAGCAAACACCCAATGCACAGAGAGAGGGGGAGAAAAAAAAACACAAATTGTGCAAACGGTAAAGGCAACCAAGCAGCATTCAGAACGAAAGTGAGTCCGTAGACGCAAAGCATCTCCAGCGGCCTCGTCTTATCGTACCGCAGGGCAAAATGTCGCAGAGCTCACAGATACGAACCCCAGCCTCGGCCTCAGTACAGTGAAGTGTGGAGCCAATGTCATGGGGCAGTGAGCAGAACCGGCCCCATAGAATTCCCCCTCTTGGAATCCAGCACCAACCTTATTAATGGCTTATTTTGTGTGGTATCTCAATAAATAAGTAGATTATTATTATTATGATTATGAGGACACACAGTCCCCTTTTATTGTCATTTAGTAATGCATGCATTAAGAAATGATAAAAATGTTTTTTCCAGAATGATATCATGAAAACACATGACAAACTGACTTAAAAACTGACAAAAACCACATAATTACAACATATAGTTACAACAGTGCAAAGCAATTCCGTAATTTGATAAGAACAGACCATGGGCACGGTAAAAGTCTCAAAGTCTCTCGAAAGTCCCATCATCTCACGCAGACGGTGAACCTCCAGCGCCGCCAACTTGCCGATGCAGCATCCTGGAAGCACCCGACCACAGTCCGACTCAAAGTCCGTCCGAAAACTCCGAGCCTCCGACCAGCTCTCCGACACTGAGCACCGAGCACCATCTCTGCCGAGCGCTTCGACCCCGGCCCCGGCAACAGGCAATAGGCAAAGCCGAGGATCTGGGGCCTTCCCCTCCGGAGATTCTCAATCGCACAGTAGCAGCGGCAGTGAAACAGGCATTTCAGAAGTTACTCCAGGTGTTCCTCCGTGCTTCTCACGGCTGTCTCCATCAAATCCGGGTTGTGCACGGCCCCTAGTTACACATAGGTAGATAGATAGATAGAAAGATAGATAGACAGATAGATAGAGAGAGAGAGAGAGAGAGGGTGAGAGATAAAGAAAGAAGGCAGTTGTAATGAAAAAGACATTTGGACAGGTACATGGATAAGAAAGATTTAGTGGGATATGGGCCAACAGCAGGCAAATGGGGTTAAATAGGGATATTAGCCAACATGGACGGGTTGAGACAAGGGGCCTGTTTCTGTGCTATATTGCTCTGTTGTACGATTAATGCAAAAGAGGCAGCCGTAAGTTTAATGGGAGTAACACCTCAGTTAATGGTAGGGGTCTGTGCCATAAGGAAAGGTTTGGAAACTCTAATCTATAGATTGAAGAGCCATTTCACAGAGAGAGAGAGAAGGAATAGGGCAAGAGCTGCTGAGTTCTTCACCATTTGGCATATCGGTGACCCCATCCAGGGGGTCAGTGTGGACATGGTGGAGAATTACAAATACCTGGGGATACGAATTGACAATAAACTGGACTGGTCAAAGAACACTGAGGCTGTCTACAAGAAGGGTCAGAGCCATCTCTATTTCCTGAGGAGACTGAGGTTCTTTAACATCTGCCGGACGATGCTGAGGATGTTCTACAAGCCTGTGGTGGCCAGTGCCATCATGTTTGCTGTTGTGTGCTGGGGCAGCAGGCTGAGGGTAGCAGACACCAACAGAATCAACAAACTCATTCGTAAGGCCGGTGATGTTGTGGGGATAGAACTGGACTCTCTGACGGTGGTGTCTGAAAAGAGGATGCTGTCTAAGTTGCATGCCATCTTGGACAATATCTCCCATCCACTACATAATGTACTGGGTGGGCACAGGAGTACATTCAGCCAGAGACTCATTCCACCGAGATGCAACACAGAGCGTCATAGGAAGTCATTCCTGCCTGTGGCCATCAAACTTTACAACTCCTCCCTTGGAGGGTCAGACACCCTGAGCCAATAGGCTGGTCCTGGACATTTCATAATTTCCTGGCATAATTTACATATTACTATTTAACTATTTATGGTTCTATTACTATTTATTATTTATGGTGCAACTGTAACAAAAACCTATTTCCCCCAGGATCAATAAATTATGACTATGACTATTTGGTGGCACAGGCTAACCCTGTGAACTTCAGAGAGAGAGATAGAGATAGATAGAGATAGAAATAGAGAAAGATAGAGAGATAGATAGATAGAGAGATACATAGATAAAGAAAGAAAGAAGGCAGGTATAATGACAAGACATTTGGAGGTACATGGATAGGAAAGGTTTAGTGGTTTATAGGCCAACAGCAGGCAAATGGGGTTAAACAGGGATCTTAGCCAGCATGGATGGGTGGAGACAAAGGCTGTATCGCTCCATTGTACGATCGATGCGAAAGAGGCAGCTGTAAATTCAATGGGAATAACATCAGGAGAGGTGTAACACAGGCCGGCAGCTGGCCGCAACAACATTTCATGCTAATGCTGAAGGTCAATTTCACGCTCCGAATCACAGAGAAAGTCACACGTGTAGCGGAGGTGCACCCAACATGAACACACGTACACACACACACAGAGTCACACTCAGACACACACACAGTCACACACACACAGACACATTCACACACACTCACACACTCACACACACACACACACATATACACACATTCACACACACACATATACACACACTCACACACACACATACACACACACACACACACACACAGA